>NC_057401.1:43589143-43889143 GCF_019320065.1 Cervus canadensis
AATAGATTTGAGCAACTCAGATTGTTCAGTGCTTTGTGTGTCACTTTGGTCTATTTTTATTCTCCTTTCCTTTAAGAGTTTGTAAGACATGTAGAAGTAAGTCCTTTTTCATATTTCTGGTATTACTTACACATGCTTTACTTTTTAAAAATTGTTCAGCCTCTCTATATGCTTACAGATTGTATTACTTTTTAAATAATCAGTTTTGACCTAATTTCTCTCTATATTTATTAATTTTAATTTCATTTATTATAATTTCTTTATGTCAACTAGTATAGCTTCCCTTGTAATTACTTCGGGCTTAGTTTACTTTGTTTTTTCTACTCTCTATAGATGGAAATGTATTCATTTAATTTGAAAAATATTTTTATATGAGCAGATAAAGCTATAGTATCCTCCTTAACACTGGTTTAAATTGCACTAACTTTGAATTTTTCTTTCCACTGTCATTCATTTGGACAGATTTTTAATTTCCCCTGTGATTTCCTCTTTGATCATTTATTATTCAGATTTTTCTAATTTGTTTTTTCCCCCAGATTTCTTCATGTCAATGATTTCTGTTTTAATTCTGCTGTGGTTAAATACTACATTTTTAAAATTTAATGAATAATTGCTTCAAAGTCTATCATATAATTTTTGAGGGGAAGATTACATTTGCAGTAGCACATTACATTTACAGTATATCTTCTGTAGTTTTAGTTGCAGTGATAAAAAATGTCAATTAATTCAAGTTAAATATTAAATATATATTTTAATTTTTGTGTCTACACGTTCTGCCAAATGCATAGAAGACTGATAAAGTCTCCAACTGCTAATATGAGTCAAATGTGTTAGATTTTCTTCTTGTGTTTTTAGCCGTGGCATTAAATAAAGGTACATTTTCATTGGTTATATTTTCCAGGAAATTAACTCTTTTGTAAATATAAACTGTTCCTCTCTCTTCTGGTAATATTTATTTTCTTGAAATTCACTTTTTCTGACATTAATATTTCTATCCTAGTATCCTTGTGATTATAATTTGATAAATTTTATTTTATTGCTTTACTCTCGATCTCTCCGTGTATTTGTAGTCAGTGTGCATGTCTTTAGATAGCAGAGGGTCACATTGAGTTTGTTTTTATCCTGTTAATCAACTTCCACCTCTTCTACCATGGTAGTTCACATACATGTAATTATTGATATGGTTTTATTCAAATTTAAACTATTGCTATATACTCTTTATTCTAGTAGCCTCATCTTTTTTTTTTTTTTAATGGAAGAAATAATGCAACTCTTAGTCCCTTAGATCGTCACTATATCCACCAGTGTTGTCGCCTCATCTTTCTGCTCTATGTGGAGGATCCAACAGAGGGCTTCCCACATTCTAACAACAGAAGTAGAAAAGGTCTCTCAATGGAGTTACCACTAGAAAGAGAGTCACCAGATCAAGAAACAACTGCATTGGGATTTGTGTGAATAAGAATCCTTTGAGTGAATGTGAAGCCACTGAGACTTGGGCATTATTCTTATAACAGCTAGTATTATTTTCCCTAGCACATTACTAACCACATTATAAACCCACTTACTTTAAAAATGTTATTCCCTTTGAGATGAACCTAAAGTGTTCCTTTACTATTCCCATCGAGCTTATACCTTCACACATCTGCCCAAAGGCCTACTTCCTCTGTCTTCAAAATTTACATCAAGTTATGTTTTTATTTCCCTAAATATAATGCAAAGTTGAATTTTTAAAATTATTTTCAAGTATGCCAACCATTTGGAAACAATGTTTTCACAACTACTGCATATAATAGTGGCATTTTAAAGTGGTGTGAGTTGCAAACACTGTGGTCTTGTGTTGAAGATTGTTTCTAGCATCTATTTGCATAGAGTATAATCATTATTCTGTTTCAAAAATTTCTTATAGATTTAAAAAAAAATAAGTGAGGCTTATAAGATATTTCAATAAATGTCCTCACTATATTCTTCATTCCTTGATAAGCTGATAACTCCATCTGTCTGAAAATTATATCTAATCTCTTTTAGAAATACAGAGCATAGTTGTCGAGATTTCCCCTACTCACACTTCTGTAAAGTAAGAAGGTCGTCTTTCAGAATACTCTGCCATAAAACTTTTTACTGCTGTCTGAGTATCCACAAAAATATATTTTTAAAACATGAGAAAATAATAAGTGTTCTACCTGTTAAGACCCTTTATTTGAAGTAAAGCTAATGTAGATTGGAGTTGTCTTCCGTCATTTAATGCCTGTGTGACTTAAGAGAATTTGTTAATTTTGGGTCTCTCACTTGTGTAGCAGAAATAAAAATAAAAAAATTATTTGTGTGAGGTTATATAAACATGATAATCTAAAATATTTATATAATTCCTAGGATATATAAATAGGCAATTCATGATTATTATGATTATATTTTATGAAAATTTTTTAATTTACATAAAAATATGTAATTGAAATTAGCTGGCAATTGAACAAGAGCTCAGATTCTCTTTTCCCCAGCACTAGGAAAAAACGATCTGTTATAAATGAGTATAAAGTCTCTACCATTTCTAAATAGCCTTGCTGCCAATAATGCAACACAAAAACAAAAATATTAAAATATGTGCAATGGATTAATTAAATGGGTTGAATTTATTGTGGATACATAAATAGCTCTGCCTTTCAATTGGTTATCTCAAATCACCCTTTTCCACTCCTGTGATGTCATCTGGGGCAGATCTTAAAGTTTGCTGGCCAGTCTGAGGTGTTGCAAAACTTTTTCTAGCACAAAGCTAAACTCTAGTCTCATCCTGATTTATAATTTTTCCCTCCTCAAGTCAGGCAACAGATTTGATGCTGGCAGTACCTGAATAGGTATATATATTCACTGTAATTCTCTCCATCTGTTGGCTTTTACAGAGTTCACTGAGAGGAAGGGAAACAACAAAAGAGGTATGGCTTCTCTGGTGGCTCAGCTGGTAAAGAATCTGCCTGCAATGCAGGAGACCCAGTTCCATCCCAGGGTCGGAAAGATCCCCTGGAGAAGGGAATGGCTACCCACTCCAGCATTCTTGCCTGGAGAATCCCATGGACAGAGGAGCCTGGCAGGCTGCAGTCCGTGGGGTCACACAGAGTCAGACATGACTGAGCAACTAACACTTTTGTGATACACAGAATAACAGTCTCCCAAAGATGCCCACATCCAAATTCTCAGATCTTAAGACAGTAAGCCTTCCATGACAAAAGGTACTTTGCAGATGTGACTGAGGTGACAGACTTTGAATGAGATTGTCCTGGACTGTCTGAGTGGACCCGATCCAATCAAGTGAGTCAAATAAGCAGAGAAACTTTCCCAGCTGTGATCAGAGTTGCCCTGAAGGAATAAGGTCAGAGAAACAATATGAGGATTTTATGCCGAGTTCCTGGTTCTGAGATGCAAGGTATTATGTGAGAAGGCTGCACAAAGGCTTCTAGGAGAAATGGGCTGCCTCCCATTGACTGCAGGCAAGGAATCAGAGACCTCAGATTGCTGAGCAGAACAGAATTATGCCAATGTGTGAATGACCGAGAAGATAGATTCTCTTCTAGCCTCCAGGATAGTCTGTTGACACCTCAATTTCAATCTGGCGAAATTCATAAGGATTTCTGATCTGTATAACTGTAGGATGATAAATATGTGTTAAGCCACTGAATATGAAATAATTGTTATAGTAGCAATAGAAAACAAAGGATAACAAATATAGCTCATGCTCTTTATAATTCTCTGTACAGTGAGCATCCAAACTCTGAATTGCCTGGGGATGCATTTGTGAGTTTCCAGAGTCCTCATTGGTGGTCTGTGCTTCAGAGCTCCCTAACATGCTGCAGTATTAAGCAGAAACTTTTTGATCATAGTCCTTCAACTCATTCCAGAGTAGTATACTGGATTTATGGAGCCCCTCACCAGTGTTGGCTGCTTTCTTGAGAAGTCTCATCAAAATTATTTGAACCCGAGTATTTCGTAATAAAGCCACGTTATCTACAGGCAACTCTGAACTGCTCAGCCCTTCATAAACCAGGGATACAGAGGCTGCCTGAGCTCCAGTGATGCACTCTTGCTTTTCCACATGGGAATAGTTGGTGTCACATAAAGGTGAGGAACAGGGTGGATAAAAGAAATGTCAAGACCGGTAGCTCTCATAGACTTACAAAATCCATGCTTTCCTTTCCTGAAAAACTCTATTCTTATGTAGGCTAGTTTCAGGGAGTTAGAGTGGGTACTGCTCACTAATATGAGTTTGCATCTCATATTAACTTAGAACCCCTTTCTTTAACTTCAGTGCACATTTTTCTCAAACTATATATATATATATATATATGTATATATATGTATACATGTGTGCATGTATGTATATATATACAACATCTATATATATATGTATACATGTGTGTATGTATATATATATAGTTGTTTTTGTTTACATATATATGTATATATATGTATACATGTGTGTATGTATATATATATAGTTGTTTTTGTTTACATATATATGTATATATATGTATACATGTGTGTATGTGTGTATATATATATACACACATCTATATATATGTATACATGTGTGTATGTACATATATATATAGCTGTTTTTGTTTATTTGCTAAATTGTGTCCGACTCTTTGTGACCCCATGGACCATACATAACCTGCCAGGTTCCTCTGTCTTTGGGATTTTCCAGGCAAGAATACTTGAGCCAGTAGCAATTCCTTCTCCCAGGGGATCTTCCCAACCCAGGGATCGAACCTGTGTCTCCTTCATCTCCTGCATTGGCAGATGGATTCTTTATCCCTGAGCTGCCTAGGAAGTGTGTGTGTGTGTGTGTGTGTGTGTGTGTGTGTATCTGCATTTAACTTCATCACATTAATATTGATTTTTGTGTATTTTAAAGCTAAACATTATGAAGTTAATGTAAATTAGATATAGTTATCTGATTCCTTTTTTTTTGTCTTCTCCTTAGTTTTCTTAATGGCTACACAGGCTGGGAGGAGATGCTGCCACTGAACACTGGCAGTTAAACACTAATATGAAACCCAGTTCTCTCCCTGGCATCTTATTCTGCAAGCCCTTCCTCTAGCTAACAAAAACAAGAATATCTACTCCAGGTGCTTTCCCTAGCTTCAGAGATGGGATACTAAAAATTGTCAGGTGTGTTCAGGGACAACACAGACTTACTGAAGGAGGAGTTAGAAAATCAAAACCAGAGTTGTCTCCTTGAAGCAGAGTTGTATGAATGCAAGCACCATTGGAAACTGACGGCAATTTTCACATTTTCATTAACAGAAAAAGTTCTCAATTTGTAGGGAAAGGTCTTTCCAGGAAGCTGGAAAGAATGAAAAGAACACGGATTATATGACTCAAAGTGATAGGAGCTACCGTTTTAGGCTTATACAAATCTCTTTGTCCATGATACTCCTGGCTTGTATACCATAACACAGAAAATGAAAAAAGAGCCACTCTGAGAAAGCTGAATCCAGGTTTTCATAAATTCTTCACATGAGCTTTTCTCTTTGGCATAAATGAGAGAACCCACATAAATATTACTCATACATCTTTTTATTATAAAAATTGAATTGTTAAGCTATTTTTTTCATTGTCTACTACTACAAGATGACTACAATGGAACTCAGTAATACAGTTTTCAAAGACCATAATAAACTTGTCACGTGAATGGATGATGTAAAAAGTCCATTTCATTGGCTTTAAGATTTTCATAAGTTTCTTGTCTAGGAAGAAACCAATATTAGCACTGCTGGGAATCAAACTCCCTACTTGAAAGGACAGTAGAAACAGTGGCAAAGACTGTGGAAAGATTGAACATGAAGGGGAAAGATTTAGAGAATCAATCAACAGGAACCTGTCCAACATTCTCTCCCTGAAGAGAAACCAGCATATAAACCCGTTGTCTTTATTGCCTAGCTTGGAGCAGCACTCTCAGTGGGTTGAAACATTTTGTTTACTTTTTTGATTCTTTCCATCCTTCTACCTGCAGCTAATTCCTGGCAGGATGCCATCAGGGTATTTAAACCCTTTTAGATCTCTGCCAAAAGAAAAAGAGCAGTTGACTGTGTTGAAATAGATATTATTAAGACATTTTTCCTGTGAAGCAAGCCTGGAAACATGCAGGGATGAAGAATAAGTAATTTGGGAGAAAAAAATGACAAATTTTCAAGGTTCTATAATTTGTAGTCCTTAAGAATAACTTAATAATGTCTATATAATTAAGGTAACAAGGCTAAATTTTAATAATGGAGCATTAAGGCTTTAAGCATCATGGAAAAAATCATGAAATAGTTTCTCATTCTTTTGCTAGTTTTCTACAGAATAATTGAGATATGTAAAACAGTCCTTTATATATACATATACATATATATGTAAATGAGGTATTGTTACTCTAAGAAAGCATAACCTATTGCCCTATGTGAACCTGTGCTATTGTTCCGCTATAATAAAGTTTAAAAATTATTCACACTGTACTTCAATATTCAAAAAAATTAAGAGTTTGCTTTGATTTCCTATGATGCAAATAATTTTTTTGTGACACCACCACTCCAGACAACTCCTTGCTGGCAGTGGTAGAACTTATACAATTAGCAATTAACTATGTCGGAAGGCTTTTCAGTTAAAAAAAAAAAAATGTATCCTTTCAGTTTAAACAATAATTTTCATATAAATAGTAGACATTTTCAACTCCTTCAGATCTTGCAAGGATTTGGTCCAAGTCATATACTGCTCCCTCTTATAATATTAAACCAATGTTTAATCTTAATGACTGTATTTGTTCCTTTTGTTCACAGGGATTTACAAAAAGAGCTTTCCTTCTTTCAGGAACATTTTCTTGTAAAGGGATGAAGAAAGTCACAACCAATCAATGGTATCTTATTCTAGGTGATATATATGTTCTTTTCTTGAGTTCACTCTTGAAGAAACACACAAAGCCATTGATTTAAGGGCAGAGGTGGGGTAATTTAAATTTATCAGCTAAATGTGTTCACTGTAGAGCCTGCATGCTCAGTCATTCTGTGTCTGACTCTTTGTGACCCCACGGACTGTAGCCTGCCAGGTTCCTCTGTCCATGGAATTTTCCAGGCAAGAATACTGGAGGAGGTTGCTATTTCCTCTTTTAGGGGATCTTCATGACCCAGGGATCAAACCTGAGTCTCCTGCATCTCATGCATTGGCGGGTGGGTTCTTGACCACTGAGCCACTGAGAAGCCTGTTCAATGTAGTAAATTCCATTGTAATCCTCTTTTTCTCACCCTGAACAAAAGGAAATAAAAACATTGTTATGTTTAAAAAATATTGTTCTATTCTATCCCAGAAAGGGGGAAGGTGTTAAAAATAGTACATAATACAGCCTATATAACACTAGGAAAAAAATAAGAGTATTTAAATTCAATTATTTTTCCTGTACTTCAGAGAAGATCTATTTCATGTGGGTCTTAATAGCTATTTAGGAAAAAATATGGATCTAGTAGATAATACAAATAATATAGCCACTGGAGTACTTATCCACCTTTTAATTGTTTACTGAAGTTTGATATTTTATTTTCAAAGCAGAGATGTTCTTATGGCAGAGGTTCGGGAGGCAAAATATAAGGAAGGAATATAATATTTTTTCATTTAAATCATACGTGTAAGGACTTTGAAAATGGCAGAGTAGGAAGATTCTGAGTGCACCTCCTTCCATTATTATTATTGATCACTCACTAAGTCACGTCTGTCTCTTTGTGACCCCATGGACTGTAGCACACTAGGCTTCCCTGTCCTTCACCATCTCCCGGAGTTGGTTAAAATCTTGTCTATTGAGTCGGTGATGCTATCTAACCATCTCATCCTCTGCCGCCCCCTTCTCCTCCTGCCTTCAATCTTTCCTAGCATCAGGGTCTTTTCCAATGAGACGACTCTTCTCATCAGGTAGCTAAAAGTATTGGAGCTTCAGTTACAGCATCAGTCCTCCCAATGAATATTCAGGATTGATTTCCTTTAGGATGGACTGGTTTGATCTTGCTATCCAAGGGACTCTCAAGAGTCTTCCCTAGCATCACAATTTGAAACCATCAATTCTTCAGCACTCAGCCTTCTTTATGGTTCAAGTCTCACATCCATACATGACTACAGGAAAATCCATAGCTTTGACTATACAGACCTTTGTTGGCAAAGTGATGTCTTTGGTTTTTAATATGCTGTTTAGGTTTGTCGTAGCTTTTCTTCTAAGGAACAACCATCTTCTAATTTTGTGGCTGCATTCTGGTCCATTTTAGTTCACAATTTCCTCATATGTTGATGTTTACTCTTTCCATCTCCTGCTTGACCATGTCCAATTTACCTTGATTCATGAACCTAACATTCGAGGTTCTTACACAATATCGTTCTTTATAGCATCAGACTTTACTTTCACCACCAGGGGTACCCAAAACTGAACCCAGCCACTTCATTCTTTCTGGAGCTATTAATAATTGTCCTCCACTCTTCCCCAGTGGCATATGGGACACCTTCTAACTTGGGGGGTTCATCTTTCAGTGTCATATCTTCTTGCCTTTTTCATACTGTTCATGTTCACCGGGTTCTTGTGGCGAGAATATTGGAGTCATTTGCCTGTGGCCAGTCACACCTGGGGCCAGTTCCAGACATCAGCACACACGCAGCAGTTGCAGCTGGGGTCACAGACAGAAAGACCAGGGCCAAGTCCCACCTGGGGTCACGGACAGACAGACCAGGGCCAAGTCCCACCTGGGGTCACAGACAGACAGACCAGGGACAAGTCCCACCTGGGGTCACGGACAGACAGACCAGGGCCAAGTCCCACCTGGGGTCACAGAGAGACCAGGGCCAAGTCCCACCTGGGGTCACAGACAGACGGACCAGGGACAAGTCCCACCTTGGGTCACGGACAGATAGACCAGGGCCAAGTCCCACCTGGGGTCACAGACAGACCAGGGACAAGTCCCACCTGGGGTCACAGACAGACCAGGGACAAGTCTCACCTTGGGTCACAGACAGATAGACCAGGGCCAAGTCCCACCTGGGGTCACAGACAGACCAGGGACAAGTCCCACCTGGGGTCACGGACAGACGGACCAGGGCCAAGTCCCACCTGGGGTCACAGACAGATGGACCAGGGCCAAGTCCCACCTAGCAGTGAGCCCAGAGCAAACGAAGCTCAACCACAACAGGGTGGCACACGCAGGCCACACATGAAATACCTCTGGGGTCCTTGGCTTTGGACCCCGTGGACACCTCCTACATAAGGACACTGTTTCAAGACATGTAGCTAATACACCGAGTATGTAGAAACAAAAACAGAGACTTAGAAAAAAAGAGAAAAAAAAAAAAGAATAACTTCCAAATGAAATTACAAGCCCAAACCTCCAAAATAGAACTAAACTAAATGGAAACAAGTAATTTACTTCATAAAGAGATCAAAGTAACAGACATAAAAGTGCTCAGTGAACTCAGGGAGAAGAAAGGGTGAACTCAGTGAGAATATCAACAAAAGGACAGAATTAAAGAAAAGAAAAGTCAGACTGAAAAATACAGTAACTGAAATTTTAGAACATCCTAGAGGGCTATTAACAAGCAGATTGCAGGATACAAAAGAATGGATCAGCAAACTGGAAAACAAGGTAGCAAAATTCACCTAATTACAACAGCAAAATGATGAAATAAAACAAAACAAAAATGAGGAGAGTTTAAGGGATTCCTAGATAAAGATAAACAATAGTTATATTAACATTATAGAAATCCTTGAAGGAGAAAAGAGAAAGTGACAGAAAAAAAAAAAATATTTGAAGAAATAATGACTGAAAATTTGCCTAACCTGGGGAAGGGAACAGATATCCAAGTCCAGGAAGTACAGAGAATCTCAAACAAAATGAACGCAAAGAAGCCCACACGAAAGCACTTTATAATTAAATTGGCAAAACTTAAAGAGAAAATCTTAAAAGCAGCAAGAAAGAAGCAAGTAGTTACATGCAAGTGTCCATCCATAAGACAATCAGCTGACTTTTCAGCAGGTGTAACTACACTTCAGTCAGACAAAACAGATTTTAAGACAAAAAGAGTAATGAGACAAAGGAGGTCATTATATGATTATCAGGGTGTCAATACATCGAGACATATAATTGTAACTATATGTGCACCCAACATTTAAGCACCTAAGTATATTAGGTAGAAACCAACAGATTTGAAATAGACAACTTAGCAATCCTAATTCTTGTTATATATTAAAAAATAAAAACAGGATCTAAAAGAGATATTTTCATACCCCATGTTCATTAAAGCATTACTCACAGTAGCCATATGGAAACCACCTGCCAATGGGCGAATGAATAAAGAAAATTTGCTATATATACATATGATAGAATATTATTGAGCAATGAGAAAGAAGGAAATTCTGTCGTTTGCAACAATGTGAATGAACCTGGGGGCATTCTGTGATGTGAAATAAGTCAGAGAAAGACAAATACTGCGTGAGGTCACTGCTATATAGAATCTAAAAAAAGTGAACTTATAGAAACAAATATCAGAGTTGTGGTTACCAGAGACCAAAGGCTTGGGGAAAATGGTGAGATGTTGGTTAAATGGTACAAAGTTTCAGATATAAGATAAGTAAGTTCTGAGGATTTAATGGTGTTCATAATTAATGATGTTGTGATTTATACAGTTGACCCTTGAACAACTTGGTCTGACTGCATGGGTGCAATTATACTTGGGTTCTTAAGACACATATACATATTACAGTTCTACATAATCTGAGGTTGGTTGAATCCATAGATGCAGAATCGCTGACATAGAAGGCTAGCTGTAAAGTTCTATGTGGACTTTCAAATGTGTGGGGCCTCAGTACTCCCAACTTTGTGCTGGTCAAGGGTCAACTGTACTTGAAAGTTGCTTAGAGAGTATATCTTAAATTTTCTCATTTTAGAAAGGAAATGGTTATTATGTGACATGATGTATATGGTAGCTAGTACTATAGGGGTAATCATTTTACAACTTATGTGTTTCAAATCAGCATGCTTAAATTTTAAACTTACACAAGGTTACATTTCAATTATGTCTCAATAAAGATGAGAAAAATTGTCAAAAATTAGAAATTAAAATAGAATAGCATCCCATTACCATACGACAATCAACAAGTATTTTATTTTCTTCTATTCTATTTTTCCTCTGTGTTTGCTACAAAAATTTACTTCTTTTACCAAGATCTGTTTCCTGTCATTAGCCTCATAGAATGTTTCAAAAATTATGCTCCATGTGTTTTAATGGGCATATAATTTCCCTTTAGGTTGATGAAACAATTTGGGAATAAAGAATGGTGATGGTTGCAGAACATTGTGAATGTAATTGATATCACTCCATTGTTTGGTTAAAATGCTAAAAATGATAAATATAATGTTATATATAGATATATTTTACAATAAAAAGTATATAGAAATCAATTGGGCATGTCTTAATTAAATGTAAAGTCAACGTTAATGAATCAATATTACAAATATTATAATTCTAATATGCATAGATAGTAAGATTCAGACTTGATAATGGGAAACTGATTATATTGAGAAAATGGCTTGATTATTATATTTTCTCATACATGAGTTCAGTAGAGGTTTCTTTCCAAATTTCTCCTTGATAGGAATAGTTCTTGTAGTCGGGTCATTTGAGATGGGCTGTTATATCTCCTAAGGGCATCAGGGTTTAATGCCACCTCGTTCACTTTCCTCAGAAGTGTTTCAAGGACACGCATGGTTCACTCAGTGTAATGATCTGGGACAATGGGAATGTGCACATCCTGTTTTGTGGTTGCCTGCAAATGAGGCCTTCATGAGTATTTTGATATTCATGAGTAAAATGAGCCAAGTACCACCATTTCCCTTCTTACAGAAAGCTTCTATGTATAAATAGAGTCAATTCAGACATGTATTTTAATATACTGTATACGTGTCCTGAATCTACTTTAAAAGGTGAACGCCAAGCAGAATAATTTCCTAGCATTATATCTTAATCAAGATTTATTGATTTTTTTCCTACTTTAAAGCATTTTAGTGGCTTACTGTCAATATACCAATGAATCTGATATTGCCAGCTACCATTATGCTATGAAAGAAATATAGATTAGGAAATAATCATAGGATTGCTTTTTATTACACTCTAAAAAAAAAAAAAAACCTACATTAAACAGAAATAGCTTTCAGGTTAAAAAAAATTTGAGGCATATGGTAATACAATATCATGGTTTATGTTTGTTTTTACAATAAAACTGGAACTAATGTAAGATCTGGTATCTATTCTAGGATCACAGAAAATCAGAATGCTGAATGATTTTGAAAGCAATCTCCCTATTTTTATCTAGTATTTTTCAAATTACATTTATATTTTTTCCAAATTGAGAAAAGGAAATATATAGGCATGACAGCAATAACTTGCAAATTAAGTATATTTTACAAAGTCTTTTAACTTTATAGTGAATGCAATTTGATTTCTTTCCACAAAAATTGTAAAATAAGAGTCTGCTCTTTTTTATTTGGGAGAACTTGTTAACATAAATGGACAAGGATTTAATGTTTAATTTAATGTCTAAGAAACAAATATATTCTACAGAGTTCCTCTGTTAACCTGTGATTTCTAGTTCCTTATAATCTCCCACTGCTCCTGATTTTAATGTCAAATTCCAGATGAACTAATACATATCAAAATGTCTTTCAGAAATTAAATATTTGATATATCCATTGAAAACCACAACACACTACATATGGTATATTTAATTTGCTGTTTGAGAATTTAAGTTCAGAAATCAGATCCAGGGCATATCATTTCAATGAATGACCTTGGGAAAGTTGAGTTAACCTCTTCACCTCACTTTAGTCATTTGTAATGAAAGACAATAAAAGGACCAACAAAAACAAAGAATCATTTTGCTGTAATTTTTCATCATGGGTGTTCATATGGGTGTGTGTGTGTGTGAGTGTGCATGTGTGTGTGTATTTAACAACAAATACTTAAAAACTATGATATGATACGAGGCAATTTGGTAGTATAGTTAATTATTTTAAAGAAAAAAAATGACAGTAATACCAACAGAAACTCTATTCCCTTAAACAACTGGGAAATGAATAAAAGATAAAAATTAATTCAAGTCCTTATAACTAATACTTTCATTCACAGGTCTCTGCTTTAATGATATCATGACTGTTAAGATATAAAGCACTTTAAAAAGGACTTTTAAAAATGTATACCTATGGCTGACTCATGTTGACATTTAATAGAAAACAGCAAAATTCTGTAAAGCAATTATCCTTCAATAAAAAAATAATTTAAAAAAGAAGAAAAAAATGTATTTTTATAAGGAAATGAAACTAGTGCTACTCTTTACTATACTGTGAAATGTTAGCACTTTTGTGGAAGAGGGGTCCTGAAAATTATGGAATAATTAGGGGAACATTTATTGTCTTCTTCAATGATTTAGATTGTATGGGCTTGGCAAATTAAAGCTTATTCTTGGAAAATAAATACATGTGAACATTTCAACACTTAACCTCTGAGCCATCTGGAAGAATAAATGGACCTTGAGTTCTGCATTAGTCGCTCAGTCGTGTCCAACTCTTTGGGCCCGCCAGGCTCCTCTGTCCATGGAATTCTCCAAGCAAGAATACTGGAGTGGCTAGCCATTCCTTTCTTAGGGGGATCTTCCCAACCCTGGAAGTGAACCTGGGTCTCCTGCACTGTAGGCAGATTCTTTACTGTCTGAGTCACCAGGCCTCATGTGGGTATAAATTAACATAATCTTTTGGAGTTCAAATACGTTAGCCATGAAATGTTATCTCTAGGTGATATAAAAAGATATCCAATCAAAATTTCTAATAAAAATTTCAAAATTATATAAGTAACTTTACATAAATTATTATATATCCATTCTATGGAATATCTTGCTACTGTTATAAACAAGGGAGTGGGGTTAGATATACTTAGCCATGAAAATTTTTAAGCTTATTTTTAGGAGTCAAAAGCAAATTTGAAGATAGTACAATGGTATTATTCCAGTTATGTACAAACTCACACACATACATATACATTCCAAAACTCTAACAGGTATTCCTATAGTATGTATATAAATAAAGATATAGATAAAGCATTTAGGAGGCTATAGATATTACCAATGACATCTCTTACCTCTGCAGATAGAACTGAGGATGGTAGAGATCAATAAAGAATTTAATTTTATCCATAAATTTAAACTGTAAGAATAAAATACTACAACTGGCTGTAGAATATTTTATTCAGAAGTTCTCACTGTTATTTGGTCATAGAAAAGGGTTCAGAGCCAGAAAAGAAAATTCATGTCCTAGGAATTTAATAGCTTTTTTAGAGAGAGCAAGCAGGCCTAGAACTGTGTTCATTTCGAGCAATCAAATATGAATGTCTATGGCTGATAGTTTGGAAATAAGATCTGAAAAGCCATTATGGTCACTGTTTGATATAATGAAGAAGGAATTGAACAAGGACTGCAAGTATTATGGAAAAAATAGACCTAACAGAGCTAGAGAAACACAATTGCATCAATAAATATAAAACTTAGGGGAGATGCAATATTGTAAGTTTTCAAGAAAACAGACTGCATGTAAGACTATCTCTTTAAGAAAACTTGCATTAAGGACCTCTATTTTATTCTAGTACATATTTCTTTAAGTCAAACTTTAACTCCCTCGAATGCAACTTTGTGTACAAACCAGTTCCCATTTTATCCCAATGCTTATCAGAGTAGATACACAATATATTTGAGCTACTGGAGTGAATCAGTACAGTGTATTAACTAATTTTGTGGCTCAAATGTCAGGTTCCCCAGGTTTTAATCTAGGCTTTACATTTCTAACTTTGGGCAAGTTACTTGGGCAACATATTCAAGCAATGAACACCATAAACTCAAACAAATAATGTGGTGATGAGACACTATGTTTGTATTAATCATCTACTGCCACAATAATTAAGCAAAGAAAAACACTACAAAATCTAGTGGCTTGTAATAGAAGCATTTATTTCTCATTGTCATTGCTGTGGCTCCACTAAAATTCAACTGCACACTGTGGCTTGCATTCTGGTCTGTTTCATATAAAGCCTTTCTCACAATCTTAGTTGGAAATCAAATTGGCAAGATTATTTATATGAGTACAGTGTAAATTCTTGCTTGCAGTACATGTTCTATCATCCTATTGTGAAAAGAAAATGATAAAGCTGAGTCTATTGCCAGAGGGAGGAGAATTTTAACACTTCGATGATGAGAGTAAATATTTGCTTCATAATACCTAACTACCACACGGTAACTCTGGGCTGGAAGAAGCACAACCTGGAATCAAGATTGCTGGGAGAAATATCAATAACCTCATATGTATATGACACCACCCTTATGGCAGAAAGTGAAGAAGAACTAAAAAGCTTCTTGATGAAAGTGAAAGAGGAGAGTGAAAAAGTTGGCTTAAAGCTCAACATTCAGAAAAGTAAGATCATGGCATCTGGTCCCATCACCTCATGGGAAATAGATGGGGAAACAGTGGAAAAAGTGTCAGACTTTATTGTTTTGGGGCTCCAAAATCACTGCAGATGGTGACTGCAGCCATGAAATTAAAAGACGCTTACTTGTTGGAAGGAAAGTTATGACCAACCTAGATAGCATATTGAAAAGTAGAGACATTACGTTGTCAACAAAGGTCCATCTAGTCAAGGCTATGGTTTTTCCAGTAGTCATGTATGGATGTGAGAGTTGGATGGTAAAGAAAGTTGAGCACCAAAGAATTGATGCTTTTGAACTGTGGTGTTGGAGAAGACTCCTGAGAGTCCCTTGGACTGCAAGGAGATCCAACCAGTCCACCCTAAAGGAGATCAGTTCTGGGTGTTCACTGGAGGGACTGATGTTGAAGCTGAAACTCCAGTACTTTTGCCACCTCATGTGAAGACTTGATTCATTGGAAAAGACCCTGATGATGGGAAGGATTGGGGGCAGGAGGAGAAGGGGACTATAGAGGATGAGATGGCTGGATGGCATCACTGACTCAATGGGCATGGGTTTGGGTAGACTCCAGGAGTTGGTGATGGACAGGGAGGCTTGGCACGCTGTGATTCATGGGGTCGTGGAGAGTTGGACACGACTGAGCGACTGAACTGAACTGACCCTCAAGTCCATAAATGTTCACAACTTTCCCATATGAAAACAATCTTACCTTCTTCCCAGAACACCCAAATTTCTTCATTTACATTACTTGAAAGGCTTAAAAGGTATGATGTTATATATTGGGTTGGCCTAAAAGATAGTTTGGGGTTTTCTGTAAGAGCTTATGAAAAAACTCAAATGAACTTTTTGGCTAATTTTTGGTCAGGGTGAATGTGGATTCTCTTGATCTTATACAAATTTATACATGAATCCTCTGCTTCCCTCCCAAACTCTCACAGACATTTACACAAAGGACACTGGTGGTATAGAGACATCATAATAATAGACAACTTTATCTAAAAAAAAATTAAAACTATATGTATGATGTACAGTATTTACTCATTCATAACAATTCTGAACTCTCATTAGGTCAATGTTTACCAGGTTCCTCTACATTGAGCATAGATACTATTTCTATCTTAGGTTCAACATTACTCTGGGAACTAACTCCCATATCCAGTGTCCTCCACACTCTTTTCTCTACCTTCTTGTTCTTTTCCATAACCTCCTTGGCCACTTCTGGATAAGAACATATGCTCTCTTGGTGGCAGGCAGTATTTTCAACCTAAATTTTGCTTTTAGATAGTTGGGAATTGAGGTTTAATTTGTTATTTACTTATTTTTTATCTTTGAATCTTTAAATCTTTCCTTATTTTTTGGCACAGTTTCTGTCATGCTTGACAACAAAGATCTTTCAAACACTGTTTTTTAAAAAGAAATTTGCTTGGGTTAATAGTTTAAATGTGATTTTGATGACATCTAAAACACCTAGATTGAAAACATAGGAACAGAATTCCTCCATGCCACCAGTAGCACTGTGAGCAGAACTGCATATTATTTATCAGAGAAGAGGCAAGAAATACACAGAGTATAAAAATAACAGAATAGGAAGTGCCTCCCATCAAGGTGAAAATGGTATAAAATATGTGTATTAATTTTCTATCGCTGCTATAACAAATTTGTTAGTGACAAAAAAGAAACACACATTTATTAACTTATAGATTTGTAGGTCTGAAGTCTTGACATAGTTCTCTGAAGCTAAAATCAAGATGTCAGCAGGGTTGAATTCCTTTCTGGAAGCTCTGAGAAATAATTATTTTTTAACCAGATCATTCACTGCGTTGGTAAAATTTATTTCCTTAAGTTTGTAAGGTGGCAGATAATATGCTTGCTGTCTGCCAACTTAGGGCTATTCCCAGCTTCTAGAAGCTGCTCAAACTTCTTGACTCATGGTCTCTTTCCCGCACCTTTGAATTCAACAAAAACATTGTGTGTTGGAACCTCCCGGGCTGATGTGTCAACAATGCTGAATGATGATGTGCAAGCCACCCAGTGGGGTCTGCAGTACTCCCTAAATATCCAAGCTTCCAAAATGGAAGTGAAAACCTTGGCCATTTTGCGTGAAGGAGCAGTTTTGGAACACTTTCCCAAAGGAAGTAAAGTCATAAGATTTATCACTTACAAATCCCTGGACAGGGTACAGTGAGCTGGGGGAAGGGCAGTCCTCTGTCCTATGTCACAGGCAAGAAGGAGACAGACAGCAGGAAAGCAAATATCTGTGACTGTTTTTATACAGTGGTTGGGGCAGAGGTCACTAATTTTTCATGGGTTAAGTTCTGAGTGGTTATTTTTAAAGGAGTCTTGAGAAAAGAAAGGTGGGAATCCTATACTGAGGTTCATATCTAAATGTCCAGACTCTGGGTGCAAGCAGGGTTATCCTATTGTAAAATGCCTAGACCACAGCTCAAAGATGGCTTTCTCATCACAAAGCAAGCTCCTTATTTCAAATCTCTTTCTCTATTTCTCTCTTCCACCCTTCTACCTTCCTCTTCCACTTTTAAGAACCCTGTGATTATATATACACTCCAAACAAGGATATTATCTCTACTTTGACCCCCTTATGCTTAATTCCATCTCCAGAGTTCCTTTCATCAAATACTATGACACATCCAGACATAACACCAAGGTCTTCTTTGGGGTGGGAGTGGGGCAATTATACTGTCCACCATGGCATATGTAATATTATAAGAGAAGGCAATTATTTCTCTAGAGTTGACACTCAGCTGCTTGGTAAAAATGTAAAAATAACATGGCTGCAGACTTTAAGACATGGTGATCTTTTTTATTTTTATTTTTATTTTTGCTAATTTAAGGAATGAAGATGAGAATTTTCGCAGAGAAGTTGGATCTATTTATATATTTTTAGTTGTTAACTTTTCTCAGAAATCTTTGGGAAAAATGAATTACTTTTAAAATTGAAAGTAATATCCTGAGAAATAATAGTGTTGGAAAAAAGGAAAACTGGTGAAATAAAAACTAGCTGAGGATTAGTGTCTCTGTATATGTACATCTTTGCTTTCAAACTAAAATTTTTGCAAAGTTGCTTGATAGCAATAAAAACAAGGGCCTTTACTCAATGATTTTACAGTTCCTCTATGTATTTTAGCAATTTCTATGACTCTCATATTCTTTTAGTTGTAGCTATGGTCTTCATATTTAGACAGGATTTAAAATTCAGCAACATGTTGAAACTTTCGCTTTAGAAGCAGTGTACAAAATTTTGCTATTATCCCCTTCCCAAAAGAAAATCAGTAAAAACAGGCAATTTAGTGAAACAATTCACTAATATTGCTTGATAGTAATAAAGAGAAATGCTAATTATTGCTAAAAGTTAATTACACGATACTCCAAATTTATAAAAAGAAAATGCCTATGCATAGTTATGATAAAAATATTACAAAATATTGCAGAAATATCATATAAATTATGATAAAATATTAACTCAAATAAATATATTTGAAGATACAGCTATCAATTTTCAAAGAGTTGATAGATTCTAGAAAATAAGTAATTCTGGTCTTTCACAGATAATAAACTTAATCAAGGTTGCCCAAACTATATGCACCAGTAAACACCAGGTAATATTTAAAGTCCAAACACCAGGGTTTGGACTAAATCTAAAGTACCTAAAAATCAAGGTACAATCTAAAATTAAAATAAAATCTATAATTAAATTAAAACACAGGACCATTAGGTAATACACAATGCACCAGTGTTAGTAAATTGTGTTAATGTCACAGTTGCCAAACTGCTTAGTTTTTAATAAAGAAAGAAAATCCACATGGTATTTATATGCTGGTCTATTTGCAAGGCTGAATGGATGAGAAAAAAGACTTTTTGTGAATGTACTGAATATTTTTCTAGGTGTGTGGTGAGCTCTTACAGAGACCAAGTTTTATAATCTAGGACAATTTAGGTTAATATGACAGAAACTGAAAGCAGAATTTGAGTTTAAAAATCAGATATAAGACAATCCATTGTGTGGCTGTCAGTCTCTTTTCCCAGCCACCCATTTCCATCCATGTCATATTTAGCCACTTTCCATTGAGCTTCCTGAATATTCATTGGAAGGACTGATGCTGAAGCTGAAGCTCCAATACTCTGGCCACCTAATGCGAAGAACTGACTCATTGGAAATGCCTCTGATGATGGGAAAGATTGAAGGCAGGAGAAGAAGGGGAGGACAGAAGATGAGATGGTTGTATGGCATCACTGACTCGATGGGTATGAGTTTTAGCAAGCTCAGGGATTTGGTGATGGACAGGGAAGCCTGGCATGCTGCAGTCCATGGGGCACCAGAGAGTCGGACAAGACTGAGTGACTGAACTGTGAACAAAGTGATGATGTTGACAAGGATGGTGGTTAGTAATGAACTCAGTAAAATGAACTTTCCTTGACCAAGGCTGATGTTGCTAGAGCTGCTGTTGAGCATGACCATGTCCAGAGCAAAGACTGACACTAAAGACACTGTGGCTCACTTCCTAGGGCATCAAATAGACACGAGGTTTTCCAGGGATCACATTGGAGAACTTCCATCATGGAAGGGGTAGTATGTTTTTCCCACTGAAACAGACATTTTGCCTACATATGCATTTTCTTTTTTTTTTTTGGATATGCATTTTATTTTTTTGCCAGTAACACTTCTGTCACACAGCATTGCTTCTAACTGAAGAATTAATTTTGCCATAAATGAAGGTCAGAATTGTGCTTCTTGTCATGAAACTCAATGATTTTACTATATTCCTAATCAAGATGAAACAGCTGATATGAAGGAATGGTTGGCATAGTCTTTAATGATTCAGTGATAGCATCAAAATGAGGGTAATGTTTTATCCTACTGAGAAAAATCCTTTTCTTTTCCATTTATTTTTATTAGTTGGAGGCTATTTACTTTACGATATTGTAGTGGTTTTTCTCATACATTGACCTGAATCAGCCATGGATTTACATGTGTTCCCCATCCTGTTCCCGCCCCCCCCACCTTCCTCTCCATCCGATCCCTCTGGGTCTTCCCAGCACACCAGGCCCAAGCACTTGTCTCATGCATCCAACCTGGGCTGATGATCTGTTTCACCCTAGATAACATACAAGTTTTGATGCTGTTCTCTCGAAACATCCCACCCTCGCCTTCTCCCACAGAGTCCAAAAGTCTGTTCTGTATTTCTGTGTCTCTTTTTCTGTTTTGCATATAGGGTTATCATTACCATCTTTCTAAATTCCATATACATGTGTTAGTATACTGTATTGGTCTTTATCTTTCTGGCTTACTCCACTCTGTATAAGGGGCTCCAGTTTCATCCACCTCATTAGAATTGATTCAAATGTATTCTTTTTAATGGCTGAGTAATATTCCATGGTGTACATGTACCACAGCTTCCTTATCCATTTGTCTGCTGATGGGCATCTTGGTTGCTTCCATGTCCTATTATAAACAGTGCTGCAATGAACATTGGGGTGCACATGTCTCTTTCAGATCTGGTTTCCTCAGTGTGTATGCCCAGAGTGGGATTGCTGGGTCATATGGCAGTTCTATATCCAGTTTTTAAAGAAATCTCCACACTGTTCTCCATAGTGGCTGTACTAGTTTGCATTCCCACCAACAGTGTAAGAGGGTTCCCTTTTCTCCACACCCCTTCCAGCATTTATTGCTTATAGACTTTTGGATAGCAGCCATCCTGACTGGTGTGTAATGGTACCTCATTGTGGTTTTGATTTGCATTTCTCTGATAATGAGTGATGTTGAGCATCTTTTCATGTGTTTGTTAGCCATCTGTATGTCTTCTTTGGAGAAATGTCTGTTTAGTTCTTTGGCCCATTTTTTGATTGGTCATTTATTTTTCTGGAATTGAGCTGCAGGAGTTGCTTGTATATTTTTGAGATTAATCCTTTGTCTGTTTCTTCATTTGCTATTATTTTCTCCCAATCTGACGGCTGTCTTTTCACCTTACTTATAGTTTCCTTTGTAGTGCAAAAGCTTTTAAGTTTCATTAGGTCCCATTTGTTTATTTTTGCTTTTATTTCCAATATTCTGGGAGGTGGGTCATAGAGGATCCTACTGTGATTTATGTTGGTGAGTGTTTTGCCTATGTTCTCCTCTAGGAGTTTTATAGTTCCTAGTGTTACATTTAGATCTTTAATCCATTTTGAGTTTATTTTTGTGTATGGTGTTAGAAAGTGTTCTAGTTTCATTCTTTTACAAGTGGTTGACCAGTTTTCCCAGCACCACTTGTTAAAGAGGTTGTCTTTTTTCCATTGTATATTCTTGCCTCCTTTGTCGAAGATAAGGTGTGCATAGGTTTGTGGATTTATCTCTGGGCTTTCTACTCTGTTCCATTGATCTATATTTCTGTCTTTGTGCCAGTACCATACTGTCTTGATGACTGAAAGAAGGAATAGAAGGAACATACCTCAACATGATAAAAGCTATATATGACAAACCCACAGCAAGCATTACCCTCAATGGTGAAAAATTGAAAGCATTTCCCCTAAAATCAGGAACAAGACAAGGGTGCCCACTCTCACCACTACTATCCAACATAATGTTGGAAGTTTTGGCCACAGCAATCAGAGCAGAAAAAGAAGTAAAAGGAATCCAGATAGGAGAAGAATGTTTGCGGATGACATGATCTTCTACATAGAAAACCCTAAAGACTCTATCAGAAAATTACTAGAGCTAATCAATGAATATAGTAAAGCTGCAGGATATAAAATTAACACACAGAAATCCCTTGCATTCCTATACACTAACAATGAGAAAACAGAGAAATTAAGGAAACAATACCATTCACCATTGCAACAAAAAGAACAAAATACTTAGGAGTATATCTACCTAAAGAAACAAAAGACCTATACATAGAAAACTATAAAACACTGATGAAAGAAATCAAAGAGGACATAAACAGATGGAGAAACATACCATGTTCATGGATTGGAAGAATCAATATTGTCAAAATGACTATACTACCCAAAGCAATCTATAGATTTAATGCAATCCCTATCAAGCTACCAACGGTATTTTTCACAGAACTAGAACAAATAATTTCACAATTTGTATGGAAATACAAAAAACATCGAATAGCCAAAGTAATCTTGAGAAAGAAGAATGGAACTGGAGGAATCAAACTACCTAACTTCAGAAAAATCATTTTCAATATGCTCAGAATCAAAGACCAACATTTAGTGTTGTCTCTACCAAAGCCAGGATTCACAGGACTAAAAACCAAAGGGTGGAAATGGGATAACTCCTCTTACCATTATCCTTTATCATACACCAGGTAGCACAGGTAGTAAAGAATCCATCTGCCAATGCAGAAGATGCAAGAGACACAGGTTCGATTACTGGGTAAGTAAGATCCCCTGGAATAAGAAATGGCAACCCATTCCAGTATTCTTGCCTGGAAAATTCCATGGATAGAAGAGTCTGGCAGTCCATGGTGTTGGAAAGACTCAGACACAATGGAGCCTGCGTGCGTGCGCACACGCGCGCGCACGTGCACACACACACCCACACACAACACACCTACACACAGTCAAAATGTCTGCTTGACTACTTGTCCACTCTGAATGCCTCATGTCTGTCAACCAACAGACGAAGAGAGTGTTATACCAAGGTAAACATCTGACTACCAAGAGGAAATTATATGTCTAACCATCATTGATAAGAGGACATTTTGTTTGGCATGAATGGTACACCTACTATTTGTATCCACTGGTTGTATCATTAATGGAAAACTACCCTAATAAGCAATTTTGCCAATGACTAAGACCCATCAAGAAAGAATACTTAGGTAACCCAATTAGGCAACAAAACAGGACCAACTGGGTTCACAATTCAGGATAAAGGGTGTAACAACAAGCAGGTATTATCATACATATCATAAATAAGTGATAACCACGTTATTGATTGCAGAAATTAGGATTTTATTTGTTGTACTTCTGCCTTATTTTAATATGGATATAATTATAAATATATTAACTAGTTCTTTCCTTTTTTCTTTTATCCTCATCCATACCTTTACTATCTATACTAAAAAGAGTTCATAGTAGTTAACTTGAGATGATTAGATAGCATCACCAATTTAATGGACATTAGTCTGAGCAAACTCCAGGAGACAATGAAGGACAGGGAAGTCTGATGTGCTACAATCCATGGGGTCTCAAAAAGTTGGACAAGACTGAGCAACTGAATAACAACAATAAAAGCTAACTCATATTTGTTTCAACAATCCAAAGATAAGGATGTCTCTTTTATCAGCAAAATAAGTATCAGCACAAGAATAAATTGACCTTAGGGACACTGTTTGATCTTTTGGAGAGATGATTGATTTATTTGTGATTTTATCAAAGATAACTGTGTCAAAAAGAGATTCACTTAGACTAGGACAGTGAAAATGAGTTCTGAAGAATTGAGAATATGGGTGTAACATTGTATGAAGATGCATTTACAAGAATAAATTGTCCACCTATATATTTATGATATTGAAAACTATTTTATTTGGATTGAATTATTTTCCTGTTCATTATAATTTAATGATATTCAGTGAAACAGTTTAATTATTCTGGCAATAGATTTCTTCAAATTCCGAATTTTTTTCTTTCTTGGACTTTCTTTAAAAAATGGTCTAGTTCTGTGGTGGTTACTTGTATAGACAGGGATTTATGCCAGTTTATTGTATTCTGTTGATTTTTCTGAACTTGTTTTTTATTCTATATATGCTTTTGGCTGATGCATTTTATAAGGAACTCAACTACTATGTAATTTAATGTGTTTGCTGGTTAGTATTGATTAGTCACTACATTGTAGTGTAAATCTTGATCTACTGAGAAACTTGCTTGGTTTTGCCTCCTATTACATAACTTTATAAATTAATACCTGTGAATGTCTCTTCATCTAAACTTTTATATATATTGGTTCATAGTTCAGTACACAAACTTAGATATTCCTACTGAATTCTAGTAGGCAGGCAGTCTGTTTATAAGGAAAAAATTCCAGGAAAATGCCCTTGAAATAACATTCAAAATTTGCATAATGAAAACTACTGTTTTGTACTGCTGGTATGCATATTAAATGACACCATAACTTTTATCGAAACTGTATTATACATAAGTAGTTTAGCATCAGGAAAAACTAAATTGTTAGTTATACAGATCATAAACCAATAATGAAATAAGCATGATAATTCATACAAATCAAGATTTTATTAATTTAAAGGTGAAGGTCTAGCACAATGGAGCTTTTGTTGATGATGGATATTTCTAATTAATGAATTGGGGAATGATGGCATGGGTGACAGCACCATACTTATTCACTGAACTGTTTTTTATGCATTTCTTTGCATCTTTGTTATGGGCTTCCCAAGGGTCTCAGTGGTAAAAATCTGCCTGCCAATGCAGGAGAGGCAGGAGATGCAGGTTCAATCCCTGGGTCGCGAAACTCCCTGGGAGTAGCAAGTGGCAACCCACTCCAATATTCTTGCCTGGAAAATTCCATGGACAGAGGAACCGGGAAGGCTGAAGTCTGTGGAATCGCAAAGAGTTGGACTCGACTGAGACAAGCATGCACGCATACACCTATGTTACAATGCACAATATATCTAAGCAGAAAACTTATATATAAGAAAGCACACAAATTACCCTGAGAATAATTAAAATCAAGAGTTATTATTTCTATTACTACTAAGGATAAGTTAGTAATGGCTGCAATTTTATATTTTAAATTTATTTGTATTTGGGTTGTATAACTTTATTAATATCTCTGAGAATGTATCATCATATCAATATTTTCTTACTGAATTAAAAAAATAAAATACAATGCAAATAATTAATATTAAATTTATAATCATCCTGACATGTATACTGATGTTATACATATGAAATATGCTATTTTGTATAGTTTGATATATATTTTATATATAATACTGCACACTTTATATCATTGAGTTATTTTCTCTAACTTTACTCATTAAGAAATTATAACTAAAATTCGGGAAATTATTGTGCAGAATGAGCTTATTTTAGAATGGACATTTCCTTCCTTTAATATCTTGATTTATTTGAAATTTCTTAATAAAGCTTTCTAAGGATATAGCTATCTCATCATCTAATACAATATACAGAATCATTTTCCCATAACACATTTGAAAGTATTTCTTTTCTATTTCAGCACTTAAATAAGACAGCTTAGAAAACTTGAAAACTCTACTTAAGAAAACCAATGGGGATCATTATTTTAGAGCAGATTTATAGTGTTTTATTTAAATTATTGCTTAGAGATAGTTCATTTTAAAATACATGTAAATCCATGGCTGATTCATGTCAATGTATGACAAAAACCACTACAATATTGTAAAGTAATTAGCCTCCAACTAATAAAAATAAATGGGAAAAAAATAGAAGTAGAAAATCTGACTCTTTCTTTTCTAAATTATATAAAATCAAAGCTATTAGAACTAGAACCTGTCTTAAAAGGCTGTCTCAATCAGTGCCCTCAATTTAATGATGAGAAAAGCAAGATCCAAAGAGACAAAGTGATTTTCATAAAGTGAAGAAACTTGACTCTAACTGAATAAAATCTTCTTAAAATGATATCTTGCTTAAGTGACCCTTGATGTTTCCTGATTCTGCAGTAACATTCAATTCCTTGAATTCAATGTTTTAAAATAAATTCTCTGAGAAGTCACAGAAACATGCTTTTGATGCTATGTTAATCTCTCAGACCCGGTCTTATCTAACTTCTAATTTTTAGGTTAAATGCAAAAAAATCACATTTTGAGTTAGAAATAATTTCTATGCATTAGGTATCATCTAGCAGATGAGTATTTGGAACACTTTTTACTCTTTTTTGATTGAGCCTCAAGCATTTTGAAATAGTAGAGAACAGTGTTCCCTCAGACATCCCAATGCACATTTCACCTAAAAGTTACTGGTTTAATGAGCTGCCGGCAGTAAACCTATTTCACGCCTTCTCTGGGACACAATTTTAATGGAAGAAAAGGTTGGTGGATCCATAGGGAGGTTGTCATGACAATGACTTCATAGAAAACCAATAGAATGGAACACTCACAGATAACCTAGGAAAACTATTAGCCAACTTCTTTAGTCACTGAGGAACAAGATTAAGACTAAAGGATATAGAAGCATAGCAGGTTAAATATTTTCTTTCTACAATTTTTCTACAATTTTTGTGTAGATATTTATTCTTCATTACATTTCTTTTGCCTATATTTATTAACAAATGCAGGGTTTTATGAGGTAATTCTTCAATGCTTTTTGTTTTTTCTCTCTTGACATTTTAAGAGAGGTTAAGAACTATACCTGGCTAACTCTGAATAATCTAATTATGTAATAAATGTTAAAGAAGTGAAACACAAAATACTTATTTTTAGTTAGGAGCAATAAAAAGCATTTAAATGATTGAACTGGTAGATTATGCCAATTTATATTACTTTAGATTATATATAGAAACATTCTTAAGTACAGCATAAAATGGTTTTGATAACCTTAATACTAGCAGATACTGGAAGGAAGCTTTAATTTTACTGTATCAGAAGAAAAAATTAAGCACAAAGTGAATACTCCCTCCATTTCAAAAAATTCTACTTTGAATTAGCAGTATACTAATACTGCTAATTTTTTATTGATATATACACAAAATATATTGATGAGAAATATCCCTGCTTAATTTCTCATTTAATGAATACATTTATTTTACCTTAATTAACAAATAGCAATTGAAACCTATCGAATTATGCTATCAATTTTAAAAATGAAGTGAAATTCTGGGAACATGATCTAAAATTATATCAGAATTATACTGGGTAATGAACTTTTGATTTAGCCTCTAAATATACATTTTTATAATTAGAACATATATAGACCCATGTTCTCTGTCATAAGGCATAACATTTATTCCACGATAAAATTATAAATCTTGAAGAATAAAGACTATGCTGCAACTTTGTTATCCAAGTGTACTGACAAAAATAAATGTGTAATGAATATTTTACTTAGTGGACTGAAGCAAATATGGATAGTTATATATATTTTTCTGTGTTTTGGCTCATGAAAATTTTCAAAATGTCCCCTTAGTTTCTGTCACAATTTTCATATCTTGGAATAAGGAGAGTTGGTTGAAATTATCTGATTGGATTCTTGCAGATTGTGTGGTTTAGGGAGAGAGGTTTGCCCTATTCATTTTAAAATTCTTTAGAGTATAGTAGAATTCTGGTCACAGTGATTAATAAGTAAATGTGATGATGAATTTCATTGTTTGAAGTCATTTTAACCTAGGAAATATGAAATAAAGGAAAGTATGGTCTACATTTTGACAAATATGTATTGAGACAAACATATCTAGATTCTAAATTATATGTGGCATATAGATTATCAAGAAATAAAGACTGAATTTTTTATTAATAAGTTTTTTTAAACCTCTTTAAGATGTTGAACTCTTTTTATACAACTAAGGTACATGTTCATTTATTCAACTGGTTGATGCACACATCTATCTATCGATCTATTTATCTAGCTAGCTCGGTCAGTAAAGAATCCGCCTGCAATGCAGGAGACTTGGGTTCGTTCCCTGGGTTGGGAAGATCCCCTGGATATGGGAAAGGCTACCCACTCCAGTATTCTGGCCTAGAGAATGGACTGTATAGCCCATGGGGTCACCAAGAGTCAGACACGAATGAGGGACTTTCACTTTTATCTATCATCGACACAATGAAGAAAGATATTTGTGCAGCCAAAAAAAAAAAAAAAAATCCTGTTTCAATAAAGCATATTTTAATCCTTTACTGTTCACATACACTAGCCAATATCCTCTTCTAAAGTACTAAATATGCACTAAGTCAAAACTAATTCTATTTTCAAAATTAAATACATGGTTTTGCCAATATTTTGTTCATGGGACTTACTGGGAAAGGATAGGTGGTATAGGGACAAAGCATTCAATCCTAAAATTATCACTTCAAAATTAAACAATGACAATTTACTTAATGTCTATGAGTGGTTTATTTAATATTTATTTCTATTTTATGAGGCTATGTTAATAAAATGAAATCACACCCTCACATCTGCAGCCTGATATTTATATGTGTTCAACACATTATTTCTCAACGTTCACTTCACTCAAGTTTGTCTGTTAATGTCTAACGGAATCAACATATCAAAAACTGTAGTCAATAGTTGTTTACCTAATCACTTGGATATTTCAGAGACTTATTTTTTAGAAAATAAATAATGATGAGTACCTTTTGCATATGGTAGCTGATACCCAACTTACTGTCTCATCACATTTCGGATCCTTTTATTTTCACCAGCTAGGAAAATTATTCTCCAAAAAACCTCATAATTAGGTCAATAGGGAAAACTCAGGATATTTGATCTACCTCTCTAACATTTAAAGTTTGAGGTTTGTTCTATCCAAAATGGTAGTTAGGAGGCATGTTATTTAAGGGAGTACAGTTCAGTGAGGTGATTCTTCCTACTTAATGTAATGGCATTATTTTATATATTTAAGTAGTATTTAGTTTGACCATACTTCATGTGCAAACGTTGCCTCTCCAAGTTAGTATTTTAAGCATGTTTTGACCCACTCCTATGCAAATGATGATTGCTCAGGGCCAGGGTATATTTGCAACGCAATACTCAGAGTCAGACATGACTTGGCCACTGAAGAACAACAAGGCTAAGCGGAGGAAGCAACTCAAGTAGGAGAAATTGAAAAATCACAAGCTCCTACCTATTAGAGAACGTAATTACAGTGTTTCAAATGCAGAGAAACTCTATAATTACTCTGACATTTACCAAGATTTTTGGAAAAGAAAAGGTAGGATCTTAAGGGATGTGATTTTAAACCTGAGGAAAATTCTTTTAGATAAATCATATTAGAAAGTATAGTCCCAAGGTGACTCTTGGTAGTTTCAAGTAACTGGATACTCTTTTCATGCTAAACTCTCCTTATGCATACTGTTATTTCTTTGTTTTAGGAGGAAATATCAGATGTACTAGTCTTGAGAGTTTGAAGGCACTCAATTAACTGTGTATGAATGAGTATATGAATCAATGAACTAAGATTAAATCACTTATAAATACTACATCTATATACCTCTGGGTCAGGTTTTCCTTTCTCAACCACACTGTCATCTCTGTATTAGGATAATGTCAACTCTGGGTTTTGAAAAAAGACAATGTCATACATCCACTCTTAAATTCACCTGTTAAAAATTTATTAACTACTGCATACAAATTATTGTTCTATGTGCTTCTAATATATCGGTAAACAAAGTGAGTTTACAAGCTTTTGTGATGATGATAATAGTGATGATGATGAAGACAGTGACAATGATGATGATGATTATAAAAACAGGTAACAATTTCATAAAGTTTAATATGTACCAAGTAATGACTTTTATATATACATATATATGGGCTTCCCTGGTGGCTCAGATAGTAAAGAATTGGCCTGCAATACATGAGACCCAAGTTCAGTCCCTGGATTGGGAAGATTTTTTCCTGGAGAAGACAATGGCTTCTCACTCCAGTATTCTTGCCTAGAGAATTCCATGGACAGAAGAGCCTGGTGAGCTACAGTACATGGGGTCACAAAGAGTTGGACATGACTGAGTGACTAACCTACATACATAAATATATAAAATAGTGCATCCATAAAAACTATGAGATAGGTATTTTCATTTACTCCTACTCTATAAATGAGGATTGACACAGGGTGAGATTAAGGAAACTTGCTCATGGTCATAGAGCTAGTAAGTGACAGAACTGCAATCAAAGCCTGGGAATGTGGTTCTAGGACCTGTTCTTAACCATAACACCATGCTTCCACCTAATTATACTAAGTGACGAGCAGTTGATTCGCTCAGGCTGTTATCTGAGAACTTTTGTTTTTGTTCAGTCACTCAGTGGTGTCTGAGTCTTTGTGACCCATGGACTGCAGGATGCCAGGGTTCCCTGTCCTACAGTGAGTGAGTGGAATATAATGCTTTACTTGTAGCTGGGGAAAGGATGGACAAATATATACAAAAGAGTAAGATTTACTTTTTGCATGAATATTAAAATCTTTTAGGACTAATAGAGATCGAATGTGTATTATTTAAGGGATCTGTATAATGTAAACTTACAGATGAGAAACCTGCCCAACCTCTTTGGTGCCTAATTACTCTTCTATGATCATGGGGCTTTACAGTGTATAGCTTGGACTAGGACAAAGGTTCAGTGTTTTTGCACATTGTTCAGCCTCTAGTCTTATTTTTATTCAACTATAATTTATAAATGGTTTATTTAAATTAACACAAGCATATATACAATAAGGGATATCCATTATTGCAACTTAAGTGAAAGTGAGTGAAGTCGCTCAGTCATGTCCGAGTCTTTGCAACCCCATGGACTGTAGCCAACCAGGTTCCTCCATCCATGGGATTTTCCAGGCAAGAATACTGGAGTGGGTTGCCATTTCCTTCAGGAGATCTTCCGCACCCAGGGATTGAATCTGGGTCTCCCTGATTGTAGGCAGACACTTTACCTTCTGAGCCACCAGGAAGTCCGATGCAACTTGCTGCTGCTGCTGCTGCTGCTGTCGCCTAAGTCGTGTCCGACTCTGTGCGACCCCATAGACGGCAGCCTACCAGACTCCCCCGTCCCTGGGATCCTCCAGGCAAGAACACTGGAGTGGGTTGCCATTTCCTTCTCCGGTGCATGAAAGTGAAAAGTGAAAGTGAAGTCGCTCAGTCATGTCCGACTCTTAGCGACCCCATGGACTGCAGCCTACCAGGCTCCTCTATCCATGGGATTTTCCAGGCAAGAGTACTACAGTGGGTTGCCATAGCCTTCTCCCCAATGCAACTTAAGTGTAATGCAAATATAAAGTTCACGATTAACAATTCAAGCATTTGCCTTTGATGCTAATTAAATAGCATCCTTCTTGTAGGCAACTTTATAAATACCATTATAGACAAACTATTCACAGTGTCTATACTAAAAACTGATAGCAGATAGCAGGTAAGTTGGAAAAATAATTATTTAACTAACAATACCCATGTAAAGATTGCTTTAACCACACAGCCAAAACTAAAATTAACCTAACAATATATATTAAAGCATATATCTTTTTTAAAAAACTGAAAGAGTATATACATATGTGTGTATGTAACTAAATTTACTGTACTACATGTCTAAAACTAACATGATGTTGCAAATCAACTGTACTTAAATGAAAAGCAAAAACCATATGTCCCTTTAGCCTATGATATTATTATTAATTAGCACTTTCTATACTATAGACTATCTGCTTATTAAATATATAAATAAATTGATCCATCATTTATGTATTATCTCTAGGACACATAAACATCTATGCTATACACATAAACATATGACTAGGGTGGATCCGTGATCAATTAAAACCTGATGCATGAGATGAACATATTTTCAAGTACAATTTAAATGAATGTAAAATACACATTTTTATTGCTAATCATGTATACACATTCCCTCAGCATGAGAATTATATTTTAATACATTATGCTAACGAAAAATGAGCAAAACATGTTTCTTTTCAAGATAATTTATAATGTCAAGCCATGCATGAGAGTAATGAGATTAATAATATAAAGTATAGATTTATTCACTCTCTGGATGATAAATCATGACAAGTCATTAAAGTCATTTAATTCTGATACAGTAAAACCATGCGATGGCAGAGAGAATGGATGATACTATTTGGAATAGTTCATGCCTAGTTGATGAGATAAAATTAAGTCAGAGTTGTTAGTAGTGTTCTAAAATTGTTTTCATTAATAGAAATCTGGTAACTTTGAATGGAATGTAAATCATAAGAGAATGGAATGCTCCCTTTGATGATTTCAATACCACACATGAAAAGAACATTCCAAGCTAGTATCTCTTACAGTTTATGACTCATAATGATTGACTTCTTTCTTACATAAAACAGGTCAACAGCCTCCCAAATTAAGTTAAAATATAAACATAAAATACATGAACTTTAACTGTGTTTAAATATATAAACAATTGTTTGTATGCTTATTATCCTTGGGTAAACTATTACTAATGTTTTATAATTTTATTTTTATTATTGTTGTTTTAAAGTTAATAAAGGCCTGGCTCACAGCTCAAAAGTTACAAAAGGATTTCTTCTGCTTAACTCTTTCACACACCTACTTCTTTCAGAATATCCCAGTGAGTTTACTGGGTAATCTTTAAGAGATACTTCAATTAAAATACCTATATTTGTTCATATATATATTCATTTCCCCATTGTTTTTTCACAAAGGTTTTAGCATAATATATAACTGTTCTAAAACTTTTCATTTTTGTTTTCTTAGTATTTAGTAAATCTTGGAGATCTTTTTATACACTATACAAAGGCCCTCTTGTTAAATGAAAAAGTTATCTATTTTATATACCAAAACATTTATCAAAATTTTTAAAAGTGAGATATATTATCAATAATATGTACACTTTTTAATTGATATATTCATTTTACATTTAGAAATAGGTCTAATTATTACCATGATTTTGAAATGAATTAGTTTAAGCTTATATTTTGTGCTATCTATGAAAGTGTTAAACAAAGGAAATATCAAAGATATCTATCATCAATTCTATTCCTGATTACTGTTAACATACTGTGATTTGTGGACTGGGAACACAGTTTAAATAAGTGCTCAATTTTTCATCTTAATGTGAATAAAACTTTTGTTTGTCTGCTTTGATCTGTTTATAACTCAAGATTTTTGACAACTGAATAGTCTCCATGGGTCTGCAAACTCCTGTTAACGCACCCATTTACAGGAATTTACAGTTGCTCAGTTGCTCAGTCTTGGCTGACTTTTTGCAACCCATAGACTGCAGCACAACAGACTTCCCTGTCCTTCACTATTTCTCGGAGTTTGCTCAAACTCATCCACTGAGTCGATGATGCTATCCAACTATCTCATCCTCTGTCACCCCTTTCTCCTCCTGCCTTCAATCTTTCTCAACATCAGGCTCTTTTCCAGTGAGTCAGTTCTTCACATCAGGTGGCCAATATATTGGAGATTCAGCTTCAGCATCAGTCCCTCCAGCGAATATTCAGAGTTGATTTTCTTTAGGACTGACTGACTGGTTTGATCTCCATGCTGTCCAAAGTGCTCTCAAGGGTCTTATGAAGCACTGCAATTCAAAAGCATCGATTCTTTGACACTCAGCCTTCTTTATGTCCAATTCTCACATCCATGACTACTCGAAAAATCATAGCTTTGACTAGATAGACCTTTGTCAGCAAAGTTTTATCTCTACTTTTTAATATGTTGTCTAGATTGGTCATAGCTTTCTTCCAAGAAGTGAGCATCATTTAATCTGATGGCTGTATTCACCATCTGCAGTGATTTGGGGGCCCCAAAAAATAGTCTCTCACTGTTTCCATTGTTTCCCCATCTATTTGCCATGAAGTGATGGAACCAGATGCTATGATCTCAGTTTTCTGAATATTGAGTTTTAAGCCAACTTTTTCACCCTCCTCTTTCACTTTCATCAAGAGGCTCTTTAGTCCTTCCCTTTTCTGCCATAAGGGTGGTGTCTTCTGCGTAGCTGAGGTTATTGATATTTCTCCCCAGCAAACTTGACTTTAGCTTGTGCTGCATCTGGCCTGGCATATCCCATGATATACTCTGCATATATGTTAAATAAACAGGGTAAAAATATCCAGCCTTGTTATCCTCCTTTCCCAATTTTGAACCAGTCAGTTGTTCCATGTATTGTTCTAACTGTTGCATCTTCACCTGTATACAGGAAATCAGGAGACAGGTAAAGTGGTCTGGGATTCCCATCTGTAAAAGAATTTTCCACATTTTGGCAAGAATACTGAAGTGGTTTGCCATTCCTTCCTCCAGTGGACCATGGTTTATCAGAACTTTCAACGTTGACCCATCCATCCTGTGTGGCCCTTCATGTCATGGTTCATAGCTTCACTGAGTTATGCAAGCCCCTTTGTAAGAATGAGGCTGTGATCCATGAAGGGTATATTAGCCATAACACTTAGAAAAAAACACCAATTACTACTTTTTATAATTTCTCAAAATAAAAGTCTCAAAGTAAATTGAAAAAGACATATACAAGACTTGCATGCCAAAAATTACAAAATAGTGATAAAATAAAGATCTAAATAAATGTTTGGAGATATTATACTGTTGTACAGACAACTTAATATAGTAATGATGCCAACTTTTCCCAACTGATACACAGATTTATCCCAATTCCTATCAAAATCACATCAAAATTTTTATAGATATAAATAAGCTTATTATAACATTTATATGTAAAGGCAAAGGAATCAGAGTAGCTAAAATGAATGTTTGTTGCATTTATGTTAATTGGCTTATTTTATTATTTTTAAAAAGTTGGAATTTTATGATGTCATATGTCAATATTTTTCCTTGTGTATCTTATTTTGATATCATGCTCTGTGGGTTTCTTTATTAAAATACAATTGATTTACAATATTGTGTTAGCTTCAGCCATACAGCAAAATGATTCAGTTATGCATTTTTTTTTCAGACTACTCTGAAAGACCTATATGCTGAAAGCTATAAAACATTAATCAAAGTAATTGAAGATGATGAGAAGAAATAGATATCTCATGCTCCTGGACTGGAAGAATTAATGTTAAAATGGCCATAATACTCAAAGAAATCTACATATTTAATGTGATCCCTATCAAAATATCCATGATACTTTTCATAAACTAGAACAAATTTTCCTAAAACTTTACAGGTCGTCTTTTGCACTGTAAATATATATGTATGTGCTATATATAAATAATATATAAAATGTGCATGCTTTGAAAGTAAAAGTGAAAGTCGCTCGGTCCTGTCCAGCTCTTTGCAATCCCATGGACTATATGGTCCATGGAATTCTCTAGGCCAGAATACTGGAGTGGGTAGCCATTCTCTTCTCCAGGGGATCATTCCAACCCAGGAATCGAACCCAGGTCTCCCACATTGCAGGTGGATTCTTTACCAGCTGAGCCTTCAGGGAAGCCCTGTGTATGTTTTATATATATATATATATGTGTGTGTGTGTGTGTCTATGTGTGTATATATATATATATATATGTATATATATATATATATGTATATATATATTCAATATTTCATGATGATGATAAAGTCCTAAATCCACATGAGATTTATTTTGTTATTTTGTATGCTATTCAGACTTAACTAATTTCTTATATATTAAACTTATTTTGAAAAACATTTTTACCCACCTATTTTGGATACATTTTTAATCATATAAAGGGTTATTTCAATTCCCTTTCTATCTTATAAAGCATTATTTTAGTTCAAAATAACAAGGTTCTTTAGAAAAGTAAGATTAAGTAATTAATAATAAACCTTCTTCATATGAAATTATTCCCCATGCAAGTATCCTTACCCATATTTAATTCTGCTTGTTTTTTGTTTTTTTTTTGCTTGTTGGTCTTTACTCACAAAATCCTGTTGCAAAAATTGCAACCCCATGGACTATAGCCCATCAGGCTCTGCTGTCCATGGGATTTCCTGGCAAGGATACTGGAGTGGGTTGCCATTTCCTTTTCCAGGGTATCTTCCTGACCCAGGGATCGAACTGACGTCTCCTGCATTGGCAGGAGCCACTAAACCACCAGGGAAGCCACATAAATTCTATTAATCCAATCAAATCTTTAAACGACAAAATGATACCAGGATGCAATACAAAGACAACAAAAAAAGGGAAAATATTTAAGAATTACAGAAATGTGCCTAAAATGACTGTGTCTAGAAGTCAAACACAAAACTCAAAAGGAAAATATAGAATTCTTTGATACCAAGAATCAGTTAACAATGTCCCCTCTGCTAAAGAAACTCAAACAGCTCCTGGAAATTGTTACAGATTAGTAGGAAATAACTTGAGCTAATTCACCCTTCTATGGAATTATACGGAGTATATAGCATATCACCCAGAAATTTTATGTCCATAAATATCAGTACTTTAGTTTTGAATATGTAAAATCAGTTATACTTTAATTCATTTGCTTGCTTTCTGATGAGCAAGCGGCATCAGTTGCCTGTTATTAGCAATGGAAGATGAACACTTCTGCCTACTGCATCTTGGTATCTGGGTCATCAATGAAAATGTCAACACTGGAAGGAACATTGCTTTACTTTCATGGAGAAGAGAGGAGTAAGATCAGCTTCAATAGTGGGCTTCAGTCTCCCATGGATAGCAGGTTCCTCCAGGCAGCCCGCCAACCCCGGGCAGCTGACCTGCACTCACACCTCTTATGCTCCAGCAGAAGGCCTTTATCCCTTCCCTATAGGAAACAGATGCAGCAGTGGGCTGACCAGATGCTATTTGACATGCACGCTTAGGGGAACAAAAGAGTGCACAGTGAGTCTGCAACAGGGAAAGACTTACCCCACAAAATGATAAGTCAGGCATGGTAAGAAATTGTTCTGGACCCAACACCCACTCTTATGTGATTGAGAAAAAGTCCAAAGACAATGATGGGACTGCTTTTCCCAACAGCTTCATGGTGAATTTTTCATAGTTTTACCTTGGCACTAAAAATAGAATATAAGCACCAAGGACAACTCCACAGACCAGCCATTAGAAAATGAAAGAATGATTCATTTTACAGTGATTTATAATGCAGCTAAAAGCCCAGAAAACAAAGCAGAGCAGAACAAAACAGGAATCTAAAACAGGAGAGAGAAGTCGATTCATTTCAATTATTTTCATATTGAATACATTCTTGTTACAAAATGCTTTGCAACCTGATTTACACATCTTGTTTTTGCTCTTCACAAAAAACCTGAATGTCAGAAATCAGGTATTTTTGTTAGCAATTTATTGGAATGAAAATTGAACTTTAGAGTTATTCATATAATGTGTCAGAAACATTTTAATCATAAATTGCTTCTTATAGTTCAGTTCAGTTCAGTTGCTCAGTCATGTCCGACTCTGAGACACCACGGACTGCAGCATGCCAGGCCTCCCTGTCCATCACCAACTCCCAGAGTTTACTTATAGTTATTTGCTTTCAATTTCCAGAATTTCTGTATTTTGCTTTCCTAGTAATATAGTCATTATAAAGTAAGGATGGTTTCTTAAAATCAAGTACACTGTTCAGTAAAGAACATCAGATGACAGAAATCAGAAATTTATGTGACAACTTGGATTTTATAATATGAAAATTTCATAATTCAAAAAAATTCAATATAGATGAGGACTTACTTAATAAATTCACTTTAATATTTTCTAAAATAAGCATTGTATTATGGCAGGCTAGGTTAATAAAGGAGAGATAAGAAGGCCTTCTTCAGTGAACAACAAAAAGAAATAGAGGAAAACAATATAATCAGAAAGACTAGCAATCTCAAGAAAATTAGAGATACTAGGGGAACACTTCATACAGAGATGGGCACAATAAAGCACAGAAAGAGCAAGGGCCTAATAGAAGCAGAAGAGATTAAGAACAGCTGGCATGAACACACAGAAGAACTATCCAAAAGAAGGTCTTCATTACCGGATAACCACGATGGCATGGTCACTCACCTAGAGCCATAAATCCTGAAGTGTCAAGTCAAGTGGGCCTTCGGAAGCATTACTACAAATAAAGCTAGTGGAGATGATGGAATTGCAGCTGAGCTATTTAAAATCCTAAAAGATGATGTTGCTAAAGTGCTGCACTCATTAAGCCAGCGAATTTGGAAAATTCAGCAATGGCCACAGGACTAGAAAAGATCAGTTTTCATCCTAAACCCAAAGAAAGGCAATGCCGAAGAATATTCACACTATAGTAAAATTGTGCTCATTTCACATGATATCAAGGTATGCTCAAAATCGCTCAAAGCAGGCTTTGATAGTACATGAACCAATAACTTCCAGATGCACAAGCTGTATTCCGAAAAGGCAGAGGAAGAGAAGCAGAGAACAAACTGTCAACATCCCTTGGATCATAGATAAGACAACAGAATTCCAGAAATACAACTACTTCTGCTTCATTGGCTGTGCTAAAGCCTTTGACTGTGTGGATCACAACAAACTGTGGAAAATTCTTAAAGAGATAGGAATACCAGACCACCTTACCTGCTTCCTGCGAAACTTTATGCAGGTCAAGAAGTGACAGTTAGAACCAGACATGGAACAATGGACTGGTTCAAAATTGGGAAAGGAGTACATCAAGACTGAATACTGTCACCCTGCTTATTGAACTTATATTCAGAGTACATCATGCAAAATGCTGGGCTGGATGACTCCCAAGTTGGAATCAAGATTGCTGGGAAAAATATCATCAACCTCAGATATGCAAATGACACCACTCTAATGAGGGAGCAGCAAAGAAGGAGATAGTTGGATGGCATCACCTACTCAATGGAAATGAGTTTGAGTCAACTCCTGGAGACAGTGAAGGACAGAGAAGCCTGGTATGTTGCAGTCCATGTGTTCCCAAAGAGTCATACACAACTTAGTGACTGAACAATAGGTTAATAATACATCCTGATGGAAAATGGATTGTGGTCAACAATGTTAAGTGATAAACGAAATTGTTAAAAATGTTATCCATATTCAGAGTAAAAAACTGTTTTGGATTCAGAGGACAAGTTACAGCTTCACAATAAAACAGTGCTAATTATCATTCAGGTATGTCTGACTCTTTGCAACCCCACGGGCTGTAGCCTGCCGGGCTCCTCTGTTCATGGAATTCTCCAGACAAGAATACTGGAGTAGGTGTGTTTAGTTGCTCAGTCATGTCCGACTCTTTGCGACCATCATAGACTGTAGCCCACCAGGCTACTTGGTCCATGGGGATGCTCCAGGCAAGAATACTTGAGTGGGTTGCCATGCCCTCCTCCAGGGGATCTGCCCAACCCAGGGATAGAACCCACGTCTCCTGCATTGCAGGTGGATTCTTTACGGTCTGAGCCACCAGAGGAGTAGGTAGCCATTACTTTCTCCAGGGGATTTTCCTGACCCAGGGATTGAACCCAGATCTCCGGCATTGCAAGAAGATTTTTTACCATCCAAGCCAAATGGAAAGTCCAGTTTCAAGATAATTCACTTAAATAGAACCTGAAAGATCTTGAAGTGGCAAATAGTTATATCAAACATTTATTTCATACAGGCATTTATAACTTCATGTGTGCATCTCTGTATGCCGACTATAACTTGCCTATAAATTGGATTTTAAAATCTACTAGTAAAGTTGTTGACAAAAACTTGAGTCAGTGTTTCCCTGAGGATAAAAATCAAAGAATTCAGTCTAACTGTATAAACATTTGCTCTTGCACATAATATAATTTAGACTCGCTTACAAGAATAGCTTTATTTCTTTCCCAAATAATGTTTAATATTGTAACCTGCTTTCCTTATCTCAAGAATGGTCTCCTTATCATTACATCTATAATTTCAAATTCACTGTCTCATAATCAATGCAAATCTTTTTATATGCCCCATGGAGAAGGAAATGGCAATCCACTCCAGTATTCTTATCTGGGAAATCCCATGGACAGAGGAGCCTGGCTGTCTTCAGCTCATGGGGTCCCAAAGTCAGACACAGCTTGGCAACTAAGCAACAATATTGTATATGCTAAACAAGTCCTAGTAACTACCATTTTATTGAGAGATTTGAATTTTTTTTAACGAAGTATATTTATATACTAGGAATGAAAACTTAACATTTACATATTTTAAATGTACATTAGCTACAAAAAATATTGTCTAAGTTTCAATAGGAACACACATAGTATTAATTGTTGCCTCTTTGATTAGTAGAATTTCTTGGATATTAGTGGATATTATTCACCTTACCTTCCTCCTAAGAAATTTGTATGCAGGTCAAGAAGCAACAGTTAAAACTGGACGTGGAACAGTAGACTGGTTCCAAATCGGGAAAGGAGTATGTCAAGGCTGTATATTGTCACCCTTCTTTTTTAACTTATTTGCAGAGTACATCACTTGAAATGCTGGCTGGATGAAGCACAAGTTGGAATCAAGAGTGTGGGAAGAAATATCAATAACCTCAGATACACAGATGACACCACCCTTATGGCAGAAAGCAAAGAACTAAAGAGCCTCTTGAAAGTGAAAGAGGAGAGTGAAAAAGTTGGCTTAAAACTCAACATTCAAAAAACCAATATGATGGCATCTAGTCCCATCACTTCATGGCAAATAGATGGGGAAAAAATGAAAAAGGTGAGAGAGTTTATTTGGGGGGGCTCCAAAGTCACTGCAGATGGTGGCTGAAGCCATGAAATTTAAAAAAGATGCCTGCTCCTTGGAATAAAAGCTATGACTAACCTAGATAGCATGTTAAAAAGCAGAGACATTATTTTGCCAACAAAGGTCCATATAGTCAAAGCTATGGTTTTTCCAGTAGTAGTCATGTATGGATGTGAGAGTTGGACTATAAAGAAAGCTGAGTGCTGAAGAATTGATGTTTTTGAACTGTGGTGTTGGAGAAGACTCTTGAGAGTCCCTTGGCAGCAAGGAGATCCAACCAGTCCATCCTAAAGGAAATCAGTCCTGAATATTCATTGGAAGGAATGGTGCTGAAGCTGAAACTCCAATACTTTGGCCACCTGATGCAAAGAACTAACTCATCTGAAAGAACCTGATGCTGGGAAAGATTTAAGGCAGAAAGAAAAGAGGATGACAGAGGGAGATGGTTGGATTGTGTCACTGGCTCAATGGACATGAGTTTGAGTAGGCTCCAGGAGTTGGTGATAGACAGGAAAGCTTGGCGTGCTGCAGTTCATGGGGTCGCAAAGAGTTGGACAGAACTGAGCAACTGAACTGATCTGAAGAGTGAGCATCATGTAGAAGGGCCCAGGGATGAAGGGATCTAAGAATCTGAAAGAGGACCCCTGGAGCTAGGATTAAAGCCTGGCACGCTGCAGCCCATGGGGTCGCCAAGAGTCAGACAGGACTGAATGACTAAGATGACCAAACTGAACCAAACTGAGACATCCGCAATTAAGGTGCAAAATACTGTCTATTTGTTAGTTATTTTAAGACAATGAGAAAAATATCAACAGCTGAAAAGTTCATTTTTCTCCAGCAAAGCTACACTGAAATATTATAATCTTAATATTCTTACAGGGACACAGCAGTTAATAAGCACTACAATGAGTTACCTTGATGAGCATAGATAAATAGATTAGCCATGTAAATAAATGGGTAGGGTTTTTCTGTTTTGTAATGGACTAATATGCACCAGTGAACACAATTAACATCTTAAATATGTTGTAGGGTAAACTTCAAATAGAATGAAATTCATATTTCTTGAATGTGTTTCTCTTTAGAATGGATAAATTTTTTTTCCCCCTCTCATTGGAAGCAGATGCTAACTTCATCACCCCTCTGTCTCTTGTTCTCATTACCCAATGACCATTTCCATTAGCTCAACATTCAAGGCTACTACACACTTTTTAACGACAGAGTCTATATAGTTGCTAATAATCTAGAGAAATAAATGTACTTTACCCAGATACCATTTAACAATTATTTGAGCAAGGATAAACTATGACCGTGGAGACTGTAATCTCACTCACCATTTGCTTTTCCTTTGAATGGTGTAAGAGACAATCTCAGAACAGACTAAGAAAACAACTCCACTTTCTTGGAATAGCAAGTTATTTTCACATAGAGTTTAAGAACTGATTAATATAAATTCATAGGTACAAATTATGTTGGTCACTTTCACTTATTCCTATTAAATGAAGAATATTTCAGGATATGAAAAATAGTAAAAAGCATTATTTTGTTTATCGTTACTCATCATATCTTCTTGAGTTAGTTTTGTAAATCAGTATATTCACATAAGAAAATGTATGTTTTTATTCTAAATCAATACAATGAATAAATGTTTGTTGTTTAAATGCTGATATCATATGCCTCAATGCATTTGCTTATTTTGAAATATTAGAATATTATGAGTATGTTAAAAGTTAATGCATTAATGTAAAGTGAAACCAAAAGGAAATATTGATTTGTTTTAAATTTAGGTTTATTAAATAGCCTTGGGGAAATGTGAGATCCAATAATACAATTATTTAATGAATTAAAGTTTAATGAAAATTTACTTTTGCTAAATTTTGTAACTGTGGTTATATCTATTTTATAATATAAGTGTTTGCAACAGGGTCAATAAAACAAAGACAGTGACTGCATGTAAAGTTGGAATCACTTATATGAGAGGTACTCAACTGGCCTCAGTCATATTTTCTTTCACTGAGAATTTTGGGGAAGATAAAATATATATGTATTTTTATTTCTTTAAATGTAAACACTCTAGTCTTTTTCAGGCAAACATTACATGACATTTAAAAACATTATGCCCCCCCCAAATAATATGTAATTGTTATACACACACACACACACACACATGCATATATATTTTTTTTCTTGTACTCAGATTTCTTTCTATGACTATCTATTAACTTGACAGGCAAGATATTTAAGTTTGCATTATGACTTTGAAAAATTACCAGATGAACCAGTTCATTCAGCTTATTTTTGGTAATTTCACAAGGACAAATTTTAATGATTTGAAATTCATCAAAAGCATTTTCTTGAAGATACATCATTAATGCAGTGAAGCACAGAATTCATTTAAAATGGGCTAATCATAAGATCATACCATGATGAAATGAATGTTACAAAATGGCATGGTCATACTTATTTTAAGCCAAACACAGTCAACTAGAGTCACTAAGGATGCTAATTTCTGAAATAAAAACTGAATATAAATGTAAATATCCTTATTTATGCCAATGATTTGAATAGAATAAGAACACGAATTGTTAAATAATTCTACATTTTAAGGTCAAATAAGAGGTTACAAAAAAGAAATCTGAGAATATTAAAAAGAATAATGCTAGGAAAACTTCCCACAAGATAGCAACAATTATGATGAAACCATGGTATGATGTTGGCAAAATAGTATAATAGATAAAGAGCTAAAGGGAATAGAAAAAAAAAAAAAAAGAGACCATGTAATTTTAACCTGTAAATCTATTTACTAGAGAAGCATTAGAAATCCATGGGAAAATTCATTCAGTAAAGGTCATTAGAAAGTTGGCTATCCATAGGGAGAAAAATAAAGTTTGATCCAATCATACCTCTTGAAGTATAACTCTCAGATAAATTAATAACATAAATGTTTAAATAAAAATTCCCATATGATATTTAGAAAATAAGATACTATATTTATGGTGGTGAACAGAACAGAAACTGTTTTAAAAAATAAAAGCACAATGGAAAAATAAATTATATATTGTAATATTTTAAATATTTTTTCCTGAACAACAAAAGATAAAATTAGTAACATTAAAAATATAAGCCACAAACTGAGTGAAGATATTTCAAAACATATAAGTAACCAAATATCACCAATGAAAATATATACACAATTTTTGAAAAACAAAAATTTTAAATATACCTAATTTAAAATATGCAAAGGATACAATTAAACACAAAGGTGAAGAATTCTGAGTTCTCAACAAATGTGTGAAAAAAAGTTGAATGTTACACATAATCTAGATAGTAGATAATGAAACGAGACATCATTTCACTGACATCAGATTGATAAATATAAAAATGCCTGATGATTGTAAGAATTTCATTGATGTAAAATCAAGATAACATTTATGCACTAATTAGAAAAACTAGCAATCACTCTGGAGACCAACTATTAATATAGTTAAATACTACTACTCAGAAATTCTATTTCTAATCACATACATACACAAACACAAACATACACATATAAACATAAACACACTATTCCAGAGTAAAGGCAAAGTAGAGATTCTACCCAACTCATACCCTATGCTTATAACCTTAATATCAAAACATAAGAAACACAGTATAAGAATAAACTTACTTATAGGTCAAGTTCTTAATGAAGTGCATGGGAAAATCTTATTCTTAGCAAAGCAGTATCAGCAAAGTATAAAACCGGTAATAGAACTACCATGTGAGTTATTCCAAGAATGCATGGCTGCTTAAACATTAGAAAAAATCATTAAGTGCAATTCATCAAATAAACATAATAAAGAGAAAAACATGCATTCATTAGATATTTTAAAATGAGCATAGCAAATTTGGTGGATATAAAATCAGCATTAAAGGTCTATTTCTACATACAATGAAACATAATTTAAAAATTAGTTTACAAGGATGCCATTTTACAACAGCATACACATAAGAAGTATATAAGAAGTAAACTGATAAAAACATAAGTAAGATCTTTATAAGACATAAAATATCTCCTAAACAAACAAGAGAACATCTTACAAGTTCTTAGAAGGAAATAATACTGGTAAGATGCAACTTTTCTGCTAACTGAACTATAGATTCAACAAAATTCAAATCAAAATTGAAACATGATTTTTTATGGACCCTGGTATAGTTCAGTTCAGTTCAGTTGCTCAGTCGTGTTCGACTCTTTGCGACCCCATGAACCGCAGCACGCCAGGCCTCCCTGTCCATCACCAACTCCCGGAGCTTACCCAAACCCATGTCCATCGAGTTGGTGATGCCAACTAACCATCTCAACCTCTGTCGTCCCCTTCTCCTCCTGCCCTCAATCTTTCCCAGCATCAGGGTCTTTTCAAATGAGTCAGCTCTTCTCATCAGGTTGCGAAGTATTGGAGTTTCAGTTTCAACATCAGTCCTTCCAATGAACACACAGGACTGATCTCCTTTAGGATGGACTGGTTGGATCTCCTTGCAGTCCAAGGGACTCTCAAGAGTCTTCTCCAAAACCACAGTTCAAAAGCATCAATTCTTCGGTGCTCAGCCCTATTTATAGTCCAACTCTTAGATCCATACATGACCACTGGAAAATCCATAGCCTTGACTAGACGGACCTTTGTTGGCAAAGTAATGTCTCTGCTTTTTAATATGCTGTCTAGGTTGGTCATAACTTTCCTTCCAAGGAGCAAGTGTCTTAATTTCATGGCTGCAGTCTCCATCTGCAGTGATTTTGGAGCCCAGGAAAATAAAGTCAGCTATTGTTTCCATTGTTTCCCCATTTATTTGCCATGAAGTGATGGGGCCAGATGCCATGATCTTAGTTTTCTGAATGTTGAGCTTTAAGCCAACTTTTTCACTCTCCTCTTTCACCTTCATCAAGAGGCTCTTTATCAAGAAGACCCTGGTATAAGAGGGTCTCAAATATTTATATGCATATACAAAGGGCCAGAATACACAAGTCCCTATGTACAAGAATTACAAAGTGAGAAAATCTGTCAGACCCAATATGAAGCATCACTTAAAATTTATAGTAATTAAGAGGATATGATTTTGGCTTTCTTATGTAAATATGATCAATTTAACATAGTGACCTCAGAAGCATATAGACAAATATATGAGAAATTTGATATATTACACAGATGAAAATGCAGATGGGAGTAAGATGACTGATTTATAAGCAAATTGTACTGTTTTAGAATGGTTTTAAATTTACAGAAAAATATAGTTTCCTTGCAGCTCACACCCACTTTTCCCTATTATTAATGCCTTATATTAGAAAGGTGCATGTTTTTATTGTTAAAGGTACATTTGTTATTGAGAAATCAATAACATATGAATAAATACTTATACATTACTTTTAGATAACATCTATATTTTCTTTCCATTCATATAGTGTTAACCTAAATTCATTTTCCTGGTTCAGGAGTCCACCTCCCCCCAAGATATCACATAACCTTAGTCAGTATATCTCCTTATTCCCCCCTTGGCTTTGAGAATTTCTTAAACTTTCCTATTTTAATGACCTTGACAATTTTGGGAAGTAATGATCATGTATTTGTGGAAGGTCCCTCAAACTAGACTTGTTTATTTCTCTCGTGGTTATACTTTTCTCATGGTTTTGGTTTTAGAGCAGAAGATCATAGATGAAGGTGAATTTTATTACAACGTATCAAGGATACATGCTATCAACATGGCACCACTTGAGGTTGACTTCTTGAACTTAATCACCTGAACAAGGTAATATTTGCCGGTTTTCCATTCTAAAGGTAATATTATGCCTTTTCCACTCTGTACTCACAAGGAGAACCTCAACATGCACAGCTGCCACAAGGAGCAAGGAGTTAAATCCTACTTCTTGAAGGACCGGATATCCCCATAGGTTATTTCTAATTCTCCTGCATTTAATATATATTTAAAATTATTTGTTTACTTCACTCTGTATAAGGGGCTCCAGTTTCATCCATCTCATTAGGACTGGTTCAAATGAATTCTTTTTAATGGCTGAGTAATATTCCATGGTGTATATGTACCACAGCTTCCTTATCCATTCGTCTGCTGATGGGCATCTAGCTTGCTTCCATGTCTTGGCTATTATAAACAGTGCTGCGATGAACATTGGGGTGCACGTGTCTCTTTCAGATCTGGTTTCCTCAGTGTGTATGCCCAGAAGTGGGATTGCTGGGTCATATGGCAGTTCTATTTCCAGTTTTTTAAGAAATCTCCACACTGTTCTCCATAGCGGCTGTACTAGTTTGCATTCCCACCAACAGTGTAAGAGGGTTCCCTTTTCTCCACACCCTCTCCAGCATTTATTGCTTGTAGACTTTTGGATAGCAGCCATCCTGACTGGCGTGTAATGGTACCTCATTGTGGTTTTGATTTGCATTTCTCTAATAATGAGTGATGTTGAGCATCTTTTCATGTGTTTGTTAGCCATCTGTATGTCTTCTTTGGAGAAATGTCTGTTTAGTTCTTTGGCCCCATTTTTTGATTGGGTCATTTATTTTTCTGGAATTGAGCTGTAAGCCAGAAGATAAAGAACATTACAGCATACTAACACATATATATGGAATTTAGAAAGATGGTAACGATAACCCTATATGCAAAACAGAAAAAGAGACACAGAAATACAGAACAGACTTTTGAACTCTGTGGGAGAAGGTGAGGGTGGGATGTTTCAAAAGAACAGCATGTATACTATCTATGGTGAAACAGATCACCAGCCCAGGTGGGATGCATGAGACAAGTGCTCGGGCCTGGTGCACTGGGAAGACCCAGAGGAATCGGGTGGAGAGGGAGGTGGGAGGGGGGATCGGGATGGGGAATACGTGTAAATCTATGGCTGATTCATATCAATGTATGACAAAACCCACTGAAATGTTGTGAAGTAATTAGCCTCCAACTAATAAAAAATAAATAAATAATAAAATTATTTGTTTATATCAGAATCAGATTGTTGCAGAATTAGCCATGGGGAGCTCTTTCATTTAGTTTCTGAGTTCCTTTGCCATACCTCATCATTGCTGTATTTATGTTTTAAATAAATCCTTACTGGAACTACAGGTTACTGCAGCATCATTTGTCTACTTCCTGCCTTGGTTCTAGAATCACCATTTCTCTAAGGAATCCTTGAGGGTTTTTTTTCTTCTTTTTCTTTTCAGAATGGTTTCTCAGATTTTTTTGTAAAGCCCAAAAGTGGAAAAATCCCAAAGCTTTATTAATATTGGAATGAGTAAATATATTGTGGAGTATTCACACAATGGGAAATTATACAGTAATGAATATGAATAATCTATAGCCTCAAGCATCAGTATGGTTGAATCTCACAAAAACGCTGAGCTTAAGTTTCAAATTACAATAGAACAGATATAATGTGATTCTATTTATAATAGAATTATGCACACTTCATTATAAGAGATCATTCAGTTAGATTTCTATTGCTATTGTAACAAATTACAAATTATGGTAACAAATATGTTTGTTAGTATAAATAGACCTTACAGTTTTGAATCAAGAGTTCTAAATGGGTCTCAATGGGCTAAAACTGAAAGGTTGACAGGGCTGCATTCCTTTTGCAGGCTCTAAAGGAATATTCCTTTCTTTGACATTTCCATTTTCCCAAGGTCACCCACACTCCTTAGCTCATGGCCCCTTCCTCCATCCCAGTGCTAGCTATGTCAGGCTGCATTCTTCTTATGCTGCCATCTCTTTAATTCTCCATTTTTGCCTCCATCTTCCACACTTATGGCCCTTATGATTTCAGGGGACCCACCTTGATAATGCAGAATAAAATCCTAACTGTAAGGTTAGTTGATTAACCGAGTTTACTCCATCTGCAACCTTATCTCCCCTTTGCCATGTAATGAAACATGTTTATAGGTTCCAGGATTAAGGACATAGTAGGGGCATCATGCTGTCTACTAGAGTTATCATTCAAAAATTAATTACATATCTGAATGCCTGTATCGCTAGTAAAACAATGAAGAAAATTGGGGCAGCGATTCTCACTGAAGTTAGAAGAATGATTCCTTCCAAGAAGAAGACAAGGAAATATAAAGGAAAGGAAATATAAAGAAAGGAAAATGTATAGGCCTCTCATTCAGCAGTGACTGATTTCTTAAACAAAAGTTTCAAGTGGACTCATCATTAATCTTTATCCTGCATCAGTGGGCACAGTGTTGAGGTACTATGTGTTCTACAATTTGTAATTATTTCTTGTTTTTCCCCTTACAATTTTAAAGGTCATTAAGTTCTTTTCAAAACCTATTTAAGATGACTCCAAATAAGCAAATATACCCACACATGAAAAAGTAGTTATGTATTAATGTGTACAAAGGTAAATACTTCAATTAAAATGAAAATCTTTGGAGTAAAAGTACTGAATTCATCACATTTTGTCATCTTGTTTGACCTGGTCTATGCCACAGAAGCCTGGCTTGCATCAACTTGGTTCCTTTTACATCAGGCTTCAGTTAAGGTTTAATGACTGGAAGGCATGGACAGAAGATTAAGAATTCAATAGTTAGGGAGAGAAAAACATACTTATAAAAATTTTAGTGAATATTTAGAAAAATATTTAGAAAAAAACATAGTTGTAACCCATTTTGTTGACATGTGAAGGACTGGTTTTGAAGCTGAAACTCCAATACTTTGGCCACCCGATGTGAAGAGCTGACTCATTTGAAAAGACCCTGATGCTGGGAAAGATGGAGGGCAGGAGGAGAAGGGGACGACAGAGGATGAGATGGTTGGATGGCATCACCAACTCAATGGACATGGGTTTGGATAGACTCTGGCAGCTGGTGATGGACAGGAAGGCCTGACGTGCTGTGGTTCATGGGGTCACAAGGAGTCGGACACAACTGAGCGACTGAACTGGAACTGGAAAAGCTCAGTGACTTTCTTAAACATAAATCATTTTGTTGTTATTGCTATTGTCATTCCTCCTTTCTCTTCCAACTCTTTATTTTTCTTCCTTTTATTTTTTCTCTTTTTTTTCTTCACTTCCTCCTCTTCCCTCTTCCATACAGTCTTTGTCTTCTTCAGCTTCTTTTTTCCTAGTGTTGTTGCCTCTGTCCCTCAGGGAGAGTTATTACTTCATTGATCTTCCTTTGACTCAAAAAGGAAGCTCTTTTGGGGCTTCCCTGGTAGCTCAGCTGGTGAAGAATCCTCCTGCAATGAGGGAGACATGGATTCGATCCTTGGGTTGCAAAGATACCCTGGAGGAGGGAAAGAGCACCCTCTCCACTATTCTGGCCTGGAGAATTCCATGAACTATGTAGTCTGAACTGGACTGTATAGTCCATTGACTATATAGTCCATGGGGTTGCAAAGAGTCAGACTTGACTGTGCGACTTTCACTTTTGAGTAAAAAATAAAAATGTAGAGGACCACACAATTAGGTAAAATAATCTCACCGCTACTTATACCAAAATATTATGTAAAAGAGCAGTTTCTAGAAGTCACTATGACTACAAATATTTTCCATTGTTACCTCTTCTGCATCCTTTGCTTTAGTAAGATCAAAGATAAATATCTAGTGTATAGAGTAAAATGATAGAGAAAATAACTAACCATAGCTTGAAATTGAATAGATAATGGTTTTCCTTTTCACTCTGGCATAAGCAAAAAAAAAAAAAAATCACTACATGAAAAATGCATTAGTATGTGAATTGTTAGGTAAAAGCTTTATGAAAATATAAAGGAAGAAAGGAACTAAAAGAGTATTTGATTGTGATGTAGCATCATATATGACCTTAAACCTGACTATTTTTTCTTCTCTTAAAGTGACTATTATCTCTTCTTTCCTGAATATTATTTTAAAAGAATTACAACTTGTTCTAATAATGTCAGCAATGAGGGAGAAGAGTAAGAGAAGCTAAGTTTTTAGATTGCATGCAGTTACTAGATTCTGCAAAAGTATTTTGACTTTCTCATATAGGTACATTAGAGAATCAAGACAGATTTCTAAATAAAAATGTGTTCATATAAGTGTATGTGAATGTAATAATTATTATTCTACTATTTCCATGAGTGTCTATACATATGGGAAGCTTTCTGGTATAAAGTATGCTCTCTCTGAAGTAAAACTGCATGTATTAAAAAATTAACTAAATTAGGACCATGTTATCAACAATAGTTAACCTAACCTGTATAATCTTAGGTCAAAACCTACAAATTTAGAATAATGAATTCAAATATTTTTGTAAACATATACAATCTTTTAAAATATCTAGAATACATTAGGGATTTATACATAATGGTAATTACTTATGACAAAAGACTTAATCTATGAAATTTCAATATATACAACATATACCTACAGTCATACATCTTAATATCAAATAAGTAAATATTGCATTTTATCTATTCATATATTATTTAGCTTTTCTAAAAATAATTGATGCTTTTGAACTGTGGTATTAGAGAAGATTCTTGAGAGTCCCTTGAACTGCAAGGAGATCAAACCAGTCAATCCTGAAGGGAATCAGTCCTTGAATATCCGTTGGAAGGACTGACGCTGAAGCTGAAGCCCCAATACTTTGGCCACCTGATGCAAAGAACTGACTCATTGGAAAAGACCTTGATGCTAGGAAAGATTGAAGGCAGGAGGAGAAGGGCATGACAGAGGATGAGATGGTTGGATGGCATCATTAACTCCATGGACATGAGTTTGAGCAAGCTCCAAGAGTTGGTGAGGGACAGGGAAGCATGGCGTGCTGCAGCCCTTGGGGTCGCAAAGAGCTGGACGTGACTGAGCGACTGAACTGAACTGAAAAATAATAGGAATTTGATAATAATGAAAATACATGAAGCATGTAAAATCAAGATAAATGTCCATGGTTCTTTAGCATCACCATAGGGAGAAGGCAATGGCACCCCACTCCAGTACTCTTGCCTGGAAAATCCCATGGACAGAGGAGCCTGGCAGGCTGCAGTCCATGGGGTCACTAAGAGTCAGACACGACTGAACGACTTCACTTTCACTTTCCACTTTCATGCATTGGAAAAGGAAATGGCAACCCACTCCAGTGTTGTTGCCTGGAGAATCCCAGGGACGGGGGAGCCTGGTGGGCTGCCGTCTATGGGGTTGCACAGAGTCGGACACGACTAAAGTGACTTAGCAGCAGGTACTGCTAAGTTATGGAGCTAATTGGAGATAATGCATTGCTAATGGTCATAATCTCATGATCATGATCATAGAAACCAGTGAAAATTTAATTTTTAAATGTAGCTTAGAAAGTTTCTAATGATTTTATTATACTTTCACTCTTTTGAGTCTATTGTGTGTCTGTCTTATATTTGCATTGACATGGCCAGTAGGTATTTGGATATACAAAATGGAATTTCATGACAGAGGTTGATGAGAGAAATGTTCCAAGGTCTGTCCTTATCTCTTCACTGCTTCTGTTGAAAACTCATGGGCTGCTGTCATTTTAACCTCCTTAGTTATGAGCATGTCCCAGTTCTGCAACTGGCACTCTGAATTCTCTAATTAGATTCTGCATTTTCAACAGTTGCTGGTTATTTCTACATGTGAAATCCTTCCATCTACAACGTTTTCTGGGAAAGGAGAACAAAATAATAAATGCATATCACTGGCATTTTATAGGTAAGAAAACTGGGTCTCAGAATTTATATACGGTACTTTGAAACACAGATTTAGTAACTAGAAGCGTAGAGGCTAAAATAGATCATTGGAGTTCAAATCTACTGTCCTTTCTATATGGCACTGTTAAATGTAAATGTATTCTAATGCATAACAATGTTATAATAATTCAGTTTTATTAGATCACTGTGCTTATATCATCCAGCATAATTTGTGGCCAGCTCCAAGTTAATTTATTTCATTTGCTTTATCCAGCCTTGTATATACAGAAAAGACCCTTTTCACTAAGTTATCAGAATGGACTGCTCCACATTATGCTCTGATGATAGCATTATTGCTTTGTGTTCTTTGGGGTATTACAGATTCAAAAGTATAAAGCTCATTAACATGAAACAGCTCCCTGAGGAGACGTGTTATGTGGAATCCAATGTTTACAAACATTTATAGCCTTATTCATCTAAAAGTTGCCCATTAGTTGGCAGTAAATCAGTGTAATTTGCATTGAAATACACTATTTACCTTTAGTAGCCATGCATCTGTATATATATAGAGACACAATTATGGAATATCATATTTTAAGTTAAAGGAATGCATTAACAATTTTAAAGGAAGATGCATTATTTATTTTCATGCACAAATCAGTGACAATTTATTAATTTTATTTTCAATAGTGGTTCATAGCTCCAATTTCTTCAAACTTAACCTTATAGGTGTGTGTGTTAAGTGACTTCAGTCGTGTCTGACTCTTTGTGACCCCATGGACTGTAGCCAGCCAGGCTCCTCTGTCGATGCTATTCGCCAGGCAAGAATAATGGAATGGGATGCCATTTCCTTCTCCAGGGGAAGATCCCAACCCAGGGATAAAACTTGCATCTCTTACATCACCTGCCTTGGCAGGCCGGTTCGTTAACTAGCGTCACCTAGGAATCCCAACTTTATAGGTACTTGAATTCTGAGGAAGACTTAACATAATCATCTTAATACTGAATGGTAATACTTCCTATATTGAATTGCAATGAATTGATCTCAGTTATAATATAGGAAGTTAAGTCAGGATTTTATATTAATGTATTTATAACATGTAAGAAAGTATACTCAAGATGATCTGATGTATTATTTTATTCATTTATTTAATAAATACTCATTAAGCTCTTAAAATATGTCAGGCTTTTTACAGTAGATACAGATATAAAGGAAAGAAAGTCTCTATTGTTATCATATACATTAAACAAAGGCACAAAAATAAAACCTAAGTCAAAAATTAGAGGACAGATAGGATAGCTTTAATTTTTTTTTTTTTTTTATAGGATAGCTTTATAAAAAAGAAGACTAAAACCACTCAAGAACTGAAACAGGCAAGGGCAAAATTTAGTATTTCAGTAACTTTCCTTTATATCTAAACAAAGAGGCACTGCATTTAGAAAAGGCTTTTCCTTTCTTCTTTATATGGTCTGTGACTGAAAATCTATTTGGCCACCAAAATCTGCACTTCCTTCTCACAGAGAAAACACTGGATTGACCAAAAACTTCATTCAGGGTTTTTCATAAGGTGTTATAGAAAAACTCAGACAAACTTTTTGGGCAGTCCAATATTTGCCTAACTAGGGACTATATGCTCCAGACTCATTTGTATTTAGGTAAGGCCATGTCAGTAGTTCTTGCAAAGGAAATATGAATAAAATGATGGGCCTCTTTGAAGCTGAAATATTAAAACTCAGTCTTCCAGACTTCCAGTTTCTGCTCTGGCATGTAAAGAGATTGGAGAGCATTACTTCCATTATAAAGAAAACAAACAACAACCAAAACCACTAAATACATTCGAACACTATAACTTCATTTAGACTTGCAAGAGAATTGAGGTGCAAGACAAACAGCCACCCTGAAATGTGGAGAGAAAGGTGAATATGTATAATGACAACAAAGATCCATACACAAAGTTCTGGAGCCATAAACTGGAAGGCCATTTAAAAGGTAATACTTTGAAATTGCTGGGACTGAATATAGACTAACATGAACTTCAGAAATCCACAGAGCCAGTTCTGTGGTCCAGTGGGGAAGTTCCTCTTTGGTTTTATCTGCAGCTACCCCACCAGGTTCTCACTTGTTAAAGTCAGGAAAGACTCTGTGGCACTAGTAAGTAGAGAGGAAAAGAATCAATCATGAAAGATTTCCAGAGAGTTCTACCTAACAAAGTCCTGTTCATCATGGGAAAGACTTTAGAATAGCCTTTTTCCTTCTAGGCAGTAGAGCATGCTCCAAATTCCTGTGCTCTCTGGTTTTCCAGGCTCATATCTGGTGAAAATAGTTGCACTAGGTAAAACTTATCAAAAGAAAGCTTGAAAAGCTGTATTAATTTCAGCAATGCAGGTAAGATAATACCATCATAATGAAGATTTATCAGTCAAAACTGCATAAAGATGTTAAACCAAAATATACTGTTTTGATTATTGTTACTGCAGTTACAAATAATATCGGTGGAAACACACAGGCGGTATCTATTTCATATAACAAGTCCAGTGGTGGGCGTGTGTACATTCTACAGTCATGAGTGACTCTTTGCGACCCTATGCACTGTAGCCCCCGGGCTCCTCTGTCCATGGGCCAGTGGTAGGCAGTGCAGGACTAATGCACCGTCAGGCTCCAAACATATCATCTTCCCACCCCAACAAACTCACCAGATGGGTCTGTCGCCAGCATGTGTTTCACTTTTTAGCATAAGAGCACTTGTGTGGCTTCAGTCACAATCTGTGGCTAAGCAGGAGCGAAAAGGATGAAGGAAGGCAAGCTCAAGTTACAGAAACAGGCTATTGGTGCTGGAGTCAGTAAACAAGAGGAAATTTTAGCATTAGATTATAATGAAGATATAGTCAGAAGCAAAATTAAGAACTATCTTGTAGTTGATGGTAGATTTGATGATAAGTTAGATTATTTTTAGTAATGATACACTGTGAAGCCATCTAATACTTTTAAAGTGGGGAGTGACTTTACCTCAATTATAGTTCAAAACATATCACTCTGGCTTTCTATATGGATTATGAATTGATAGCAATAAATAGAAACAAGAAAGATTGAATTAAATGACATAAGAAATGACTAAGGACTATGACTTTAACTTATATGTCAGAGATAAAGAGAGATAGGAGGACTTGGGTACATTTCAGATGCAGATCTTTTAGGATGTATTGAAGGCTGAATGTAGGCGATGAGGAAAGAGGAGGAACAAAATGAATCCTAATTTTGGTATGAACTGGATGCTTAATTACTTGAGGAGGTTGAGGTGAGGGGCAGATTTGGAGGGAGATTCTATTTTGCACATGTTAAATTCAAGATGGCTTTACCATTCTGAGTGGCTATGTGTCTGTGCATGCTAAGTTGCTTCAGCGTCCAATTCTTGGTGACCCTGTGGACCATAATAGCCTGCCAGGCTATTCTGTCCTTGGGATTCTCCAGGCATGAATACTGGAATGGGTTGCCATGCTCTCCTCCAGGGGATATTCCTGACAAAGGGATAGAACCTGTGTCTCTAACATCTCCTGCATTGGCAGGCGGGTTCTTTACCACTAGCGCCACGTGGGAAGCCCTCTGAGTGGCTATATACAGTCATAAGTTGGAGATTTGTTTGGAACTTGATAGAGATCTAGAACGCAGGTGTAAGTTGGTGGCATTATCACCATATACATGGTCTTCACAATCTGAGAATATATGCAATCATTGGGGGGTTGGGGGGTAGGTATAGAAGAGAAAGGGGCATGGGATCAAACCCTGAGAGACACCACTGTTCAGAATACATGTAATAAAGGAGATGCTCATAGAAGTAGACTGACAAGGTGCAGCCACTGCGCTAGAGGAAAACCAGAAAACTGTTACAGAATCTGTAGGAGGAGAATGATGAATGAAGCAATACACAGCTCAAGGAGATGCAGATTTAGCCCTGTATTTTGGACCTAGCAGAGTTCTGCCAACCTTTACAAGAGCTTTGCCCTGCCCCTGTCCTCCCACCAAAGTCACACAGTCACCTCCTATTCTAGGATAAGACATTTAGTGCTCATCAGTCAGAGTTACAGTGGGAGACAAAGAACCCACTCACACTAGGATCAGGTGAGGTGGGTTCATTTGTTCATATAGAGATTAATTACAAATATGCAAGTGGGACTTAGGAAAACCACAGTGGATGCTACGTGAACCCACGGCTAACAGCCGCAGAGCTTTTACTGCCATCAAGCCAAGAGGACAGGAGACGGGAAGTGACCGCCAGAAGCAAAGGAGAAGAATCCACAGATGAGCAGTGCTCTAGTAGCTGTTTTCTAAATGAGCTAGGTGTAGAAATTGTGAGCTAGAAAACTATGAGTAAGCATTTTAAATGTCAATAGCAATTCAATAGAACAATGGTATGCTTGTATCTAGTAATAAAAATGATTTGGTTTATCTAAAAAAAAGTATTTTGGGAAGGGTAAGAATATAAGTCGTTCTTAAGACGGATATAAAATGGGTTAAAGATATAAAGAGGGTATATTAAATGGGTTAACAGATCTTTAGAGAAGTTTTACATAAAGAGGAAGCATAAAATCATAAAGTAATAGAAATGATTGTGGTATCCAGAGAGTAAATGTGTTTTATAGTTTCAGTGGTTACTGTTACTATTGTCATCGCTATTCCTGTTTTTGTTGCCTTATGATGGAATATTACTGGGGCAGATTTTTATGATGCTGGAGGGTTCAAGAAGCGAAGAAAAAACTGATAATGTGTAAGAGAAAATGGCACCTTGTGAGGTCAACAGAGTTACAGATTCTACATAAAAGTGCAATGGTCAAAAGAGTTATATAGAAAACACACAGCTAAGCTAGGATCAAAAGACAGGTACAGAAAGAATTCTAAACTACTGAAAAGGCATAAAGACTAAGATATTTGGAATAATCATTAAGAATTTTCATAGAACACAGAGTTGTACATGGGGTATGGGGAAATACAAGTTGTGAGACAAGTTCAAGCAGATTTTCATATGCTGTGTTAACCACTCTTGACCTTAGGCTGTGTGCTATGCCCCTTTAGTCGTGTCTGACTCTGCAACCCCATGGACTGTAGCCTGCCTGACTCCTCTGTCCATGGGATTCTCCAGGCAAGAATACTGGAGAGGGTTGTCATTTCCTCCTCCAGAGGATCTTCCCAACCCAGGGATCGAACCCACCTCTCTTACATCTCCCGCATTGACAGGTAGGTTCTTTACCACTAGTGCCACCTGGGAAACCTCTGGGGAATTAATTCTACCTTTATCTCTTGCATTCCACCACATCCTGCAAACAGAAGAACTGACTGATTGCTCTTGTTCTGTATTATCTTGCCAAACCTGTAGGCAGGTAAAGAGTGGCCATGAGAAAAACAGGAGACAGACAAGAAGGAGCAGTAAAAGAGGACTAAAATATAGGAAATATGGTAGGTAAGTGAAAAAATAAAGAAGTCTATAAATACAGTCCCTTAAAGTAACTATACTCCTGACCCAGGAATCAAACCTGTGTCTCCTGCATTGCAAGAGGTCTCCTTCATTGCAGGTGGATTCTTTACTGACTGAGCCAACAGGGAAGCCCAAAATAAATTATAAATAATGCCAAATACTTCCTAGATCAGGTAAGATGGCAATAAAGTGAGCCAATCAATCTGAGTAATTAGGAAGCAACTAGTGGTTGAGTCATTTCAACAGTAACTAGATTCAAGTGGATTGAAGAATGAATTTGGAATAAAGAAGGGGAAGCAAAGATTTGTAGCAATGCTTTAGTGGATTTGAAGAGCCCAGTCATTTTAAAAAAGGAATGCATGTTTAAGAAAGATTTCATTTTGTTTTAAGATGGAAAAAAAATGTTATTATGCTACAGAAGAACAGCCCCTAGAACTTCTGAAAATGTAAAGAACAAGGAATCACTATGGGTCAATACTTTATAAAGACATAGAATCTTTTGAAATTGGAAGGAAGGAAATATAGGAATAAATACAAAATAGCTTAGGGGCATTATCATAGAAAACAAAGGCATTCCAGGTGTACAAACAAAGTTCATCTAATGAGAGGGTTAAGATGATTCTGTGATAGGGAACTTGAGGAGGCAGTTGGGAGTTGTGTTTTTTGGTTTCTGTCTTGAAACTAAGTCACAGTGATCCATGCCAATAGTTCAAAGCATTTTGCCATTTGCATTCCAAGTATACCTTCACGGATAATAACATTTGAGCAAGGGAGGAAAAATATAAAATATTCTGAAAAGACTATTAAAGAATATCTTGTGCAGGGAAAAATAAACATCAACAATAAAACATTATTCCCTTATTCTCTCATCTAACCCTACTATTTTATAAATTCATGAAAACCTCATAAAAATGGAAACCACTTCTGAGAAAGTGACCTCAGGAGTTACACATCTTTGATAGACCCAATATTCATTCTTTTCCTCAGTCCAAAAGCCTTCTCTATTTCTTTATACAAAATATATGTTCAAAGCCTAAAAGCATAGACATACTGTTAAAAATATAAGTGTTTGGTAAAGAAACAAAACGCATTTTCATAAGCAGAAAGTACCCAGATAACATTAAATAGCCTTTTCTTTTTTTCTGCTTGAGGACTGAAAAGAAATTCCAGTGAAGTGTGAGATTTAATATGTGCCCTATGGTTGGTGAAGCTCTTTCAGAAACATTTGAGATGAATCCAGAAGAGAGCTCAAAGTGGCCTAGACGAATTTTGCACACTTGCCCTCTTTACATTAAGATAATTTTTTGCCCCACATTTTATATTGTATACAGCAAGGAATCCCAAACCCTAGGCCACGGGCCAGTACCAGTGTGTGGCCTGTTAGGAATGCGGCCGCACAGGAGGAGGGCAGGCAGCAAGTTAAGCTTTATCTGGATTTACAGCCACTCACTGACTCACTGTTCCAACTCCTGTCCGATCAGGGATCACATTAGATTCTCATAGGAACCCAAACTCTACTATCACCCATCACCTCCAGATGGGACACGAAGGTGTTACAGGAAGACAGGCTCTCGGTTCCCACTGATTCTGCATTATAGTGAGTTGTACAATTGTTTCATTACATATCACAATGTAATAATAATAGAAATAAAATGCACAACAAACGTAATGCATTTGAGTCATCCCGAAACCATGCCCACCTTCCCCTACCCGCCCTCCCCCCCCCGTCCTATGAAAGCAGTCCCTGATGCCAAAAAGTTGGGGACCGCTGTTATATAGAATTTGTATAGATTTCAATATTTCTTTGTCATACAAGCACCTCTCATCTGAAATAAACAATAAAAGAGCTAAGACATAGTTCTCATGAAATATCAATGACCCTACTATAAGCAATAAGAAAATACTGTATAGCACAGGGAATTATAGCCATTATCTCACAATATCTTATAATGAGTCTAATCTGCATTAATACTGAATCACTATGCTGTACACATAAAACTAACATAATATTGTAAATCCACTGTACTTCAAGAAAAAAAAAAAGAAAAGCAAAACAAAATCAATGAAATTAACTGTTAAATGCTTTGTATACACTCTGGCAGAAGATGAGCATTCCAAAAATATTAACTTTTTTATTTGTTTGCTAGGGCTATCATGACAAAATACCACAGAGTGAGTTGCTTAAACAATAGAAATTTATTTCTCACGGTGGGAAAGCTAGAAGTCCAAACTGTCAGCAGGTTCCCCTTTCCTAAGGTCTCTCTCCTGCCTTGCAGAGGGCTGCCTCTGTATGTGCTTCCATGTCGACTTATTTCATGCACACCCCTCTACTGTCTCTCGCTCCCTCTCTTTTTTCCATCCCAGCATGTGTGGGATCTTAATTCCCTGACCAAGGATTGACTCCCTGCACAAGAAGCGCAGTGCAGTCTTAACCTCTGGACCACCAGGGAGGTCCCCCTCTTTCTTTTAATAGCCAAATAGAAAACTTAAAGTGTTTCTTTAAATTTCAAGGAGCTGGTTTTCTTTATATCATCTTATGTAAGAAACCCCCTCAAAGCATAGAGGCTTTACCATTGTAAATCATTTACAATTCAATAACTAAGAAAAAAAAAAAAAGCAACTTAAATTTTTTTTTCCCACCATTTTGTGGACCAGAAAAGCAGGAAGGGTTTAGCCTAGCATTAATTCATTAGACAGTGCATTAGCTGGGGTGGCCTGGTCCAGAGAGTCAACTTTCAGAACAGCCATACACTCACAATTGGCCCTTTCAGTCTCTCTCAATCTCTCTGCATGAAGACTCATCTTCCACATGAGTCCCAAACACTGTGATCACAGTAATTGACCCTTCTTATCAGTAGCCGGCTTACAAGCACAGGAAGTGAAAGCTTCCAGACTTGTTCAAAGACTATGTCCCAAACCAGCACAGTCTCACTTCTGCCCCGTATTATTAATAATAATCGAGGCAATCACGGAACCTGCATAAAGTCGAGGGAGTTAAGAAAAAGATTGCATTTCTCTGTAAGAGAGCGAGAGGATGATACTGAAGAAGAGTTTGTGGGATGGAAGTAATTTTGATGGCTTTTTTTTTGGAAACTGCACGGGCACCAAGGTACCTTGAGATGATTCATTACAGTGGACTCAGATTAATAAGGAAGAAATACTTCTCAGGGTAGCAGCTGACTCTTCAAGGCAAAGTTACAAGATCCAAAATAAAATAAGCTTATTTTAGAATAATTAAATCAGTCTTAACTGAAACTATCAATTGCTCATCTTTTGTTACTGTTGTTTCTGAGTTTTGAATTCATCTCCTCTCCTAATCACACAACACTAACACATAGACACACACGCATACACATTGACACAAACATTAAATACACACTCAGACTGTTGTTTTCCTGGCAACTTCAATTTACCCTTTGTGTGTTAGCTTTGAAGACCTCTCTTGTTTTACTAAGAAAAGGTTAATTTCCTCTTTTCATATTTTCTCACTACATTTTAATAGGAAAGTTATTTGTTTGAGTTTCCCACTGAACTGGAAGTTCTGGAAAAGATTCTCTATTACTCAATCACTTTCTCATCATGTTCCCAAAAGTGACGTATATGCATGCTTAGTGGCTCAGCTGTGTCCAACTCTTTGCCACCCTGTGGACTATCGGCCACCAGACTTCTCTGTTCATGGGATTTTTAGGGGAGAATGCTGGAGTCAGTTGCCATTTCATCCTCCAGGGGATCATCCCAACCCAGGGATAGAACCCGTGTCTCCTGTTTCTCCTGCATTGCAGGTGGATTCTTTACCCACGAGTCATTGGAAAAGCCCACTGGCATATAGTAAGTGCACACAATATATATATTTTTTACATAATTGAAAAAATAAATGCATAACAGTACTATTGTATAAAGTGAGTTTCTCCAGAGGTTTATAATAATGACAGGTAATGGGATATGGAGACTTTATGACATAGCAATTTGCTTTTGTACAAAAAGTAATTCATTATTCTGACTTTTGAAAATAATACTTATAGTTATTCATGAAAGTGAGTGAATAAGTTAGTATAAGGCAAATTATCTGCCAAAATATAATAATTTCTCTAGTTTCTGGAAGTGTTATGTTTCTGAAATTCTATATCTTGAAATATTTTAGGAGCTTTATTATTTTTCACTGCAAAGGTTTCAGCCAATAATTTCATATATTTTATCTTTCATAGAATGTATATTAATATAAACATTTTGGGAGATATGCTGCTGCTGCTAAGTTGCTTCAGCCGTGTCCGACTCTGTGCGACCCCATAGACGGTAGCCCATCAGTCTCCCCCGTCCCTGGGATTCTCCAGGCAAGACACTGGAGTGGGTTGCCATTTCCTTCTCCAATGCATGAAAGTGAAAAGTGAAAGTGGAGTTGCTCAGTCGTGTATGACTCTTCACGACCCCGTGGACTCCAGCCTACCAGGCTTCTCCGTCCATGTGATTTTCCAGGCAAGAATACTGGAGTGGGTTGCCATTGCCTTCTCCTGGGAGATATAAACAAGAAACACATTTATGATGAAATAAAAAGTAGAATAATTTAAATTCTCACATTTATAGCACATCTTTCTTTTAAAGTCATTATTTCAAAAAAAAAAATAAATAAAGTCATTATTTCAGGAAAAATATAAATACTTCCACTGAAGAAAAATGGAGGAATACAAGGTGAGAAAGAAGAAAACAAAAATTATGAACAAGCTTGTCGTTGTTCTTGTTCAGTTGCTATGTTGTATCTGACGCTGAGATCCCATAGACTGTAGCATACTAGACTTACCTGGCCTTCACTATCTCCCAGAGTCTGTTCAAACTCACGTGCACTGTGTGGATGATGCTATCTAACCGTCTCATCCTCTGTCACTCCCTTCTCCATCTGCTGTCAATCTTTCCCAAGCATGAGGGTTTTTTTCCAATGAGTCAGCTCTTCACATCAGGTGGTCAAAGTATTGGAGCTTCAGCTTGAGCATCAGTCCTTCCAGTGAATATTTAGGGTTGATTTCCTTTAGGACTGACTGGTTTGACCTTCTTGAACCCCAAAGGACTCTCATGAGTATTCTCCAGCACCACAATTTGAAAACATCACATTTTCAGCACTCAGCCTTCTTTATGGTCCAATTCTCACATCTATACATGACTACTGGAAAAACCATAGCTTTGACTAGACAGACCTTTGTCAGCAAAGTGATGTCTCTCCTTTTTAACACACTGCCTAGGTTGGTCATAGCTTTTCTTCCAAGAAGCAAGTGTCTTTTAATTTCATGACTGCAGTCACCATCCACAGTGATTTTGGGGCCCCATAAAATAAAGTCTGTCACTGTTTTCACTTTGCCCCCATCTATTTGCCATGAAGAGATGGGACCAGATACCATGATCTTAGTTTTTTGAATGTTGAGTTTTAAGCCAGCTTTTTCACTCTCCTCTTTCACCGTCTTCTAGAGACTCTTTAGTTTCTTTTTGATTACTGCCATTAGAGTGGTATCATCTGCATATCTGAGATTATAGATATTTCTCCCAGATTGATTTGATTTGATTCCAGTTTGTGAGTAATCTCATGAAACACTATTTACTTAATCGACATTTAATTATAACTTCATATTCATAGAATATGTCACATGATGTAACACATGTAATTTATTTAGACACGCCCCCTGCCTCTGGATTCTTAACAATATACAGCAGAGAACAGATTGCCACAAAGAAATTAAAAAATTTTAAAAAGTACTAAATGTGTATATTCAGTGCAAGAAAATTGAGTTATGCATAACTTTATTGTAGTTGTTGAAACATTAACAAATACTAATACTGATTAATCTCAGTTTTAACTCTTCAACATACCTTTTATTTATCTTTGTAATACAAAACTTCACAGTCTATAAAATGCTCAAATATTCTACAAATGTGAGAGGTAGTCACAGGCTAGATATTAATTAAAACTGCATAATGGTTTTAAATTGTTAAAATATCAATGTATAATTTCTTTAGAGATTAAAATGTTATAGAAATGTTAATACCAGCATTGAAAAATTGGAAAAGGTGCTTATATTCTACACTGTGTGATTTATGAGTGTGTTTTCTGGAAGAAAATGTGCTCTGCATATCATTATTTTTTTCCTTAGATAATATTCAAAGAAAGCATTCTTTAAAACTTCATGGGGGATGTCACTTAAAATTTTCCAGTATCTGCAGATCAAGACAGTCTTTGAATTTCTGTACTTGACTTAATTGACAACACATTTCACATAATACAAATCTAAATTATTATTCAACAATGATAAAGCTGTATTGAAAGCCATGATTAACGATGGCCATATCAAAGAAATATTTGGGGATTCAGCAACAGTACAAACATATTGAAACATAGTGTTCCTTTGATTTTATAAACAACTTTGATGTTATAAAGTTTCCCTCTATACCACATTTTGATTGATGTTTTTCATGAAAAGAAAGTAAGAGCTTTATCTCCTTGAACAATTTAAGATATTTTATTTCCTTAATTTTGTTCACCTTCAAAATACTTCCATTAATGGAGCAAGTTGACTCAAGTCTTAGTTATTTTCAGTTCATAATATTGTGCATCACATTTGAAATAAACAAAAACATCTCCATTTAAAATGTTATAATCTAGGGATATCTGTTAAGTCAGTTTGCAACATAATACAAGGACTGTGTGGCTCTATTTATGTTATAGTGTTATACAAAAACAAGTGAGACAACTTAATATTCACCCCATCCTTGACCCTTACATTCTGGGTGTCAGTAAATACTCTTCACTATTCTTTCTTAATTAATAGATTTTTTAGAGTAGTTTTACATTTCATTTTAGAGCAAAAATGAGTGGAAAGTACAGAGAAATTCCCATGTCCTCCACCTCCCACTTAGCTTCCCCTATTATTTAACTTCTCCCATATGCGTAACACATTTGTTACAGTAGATGAGCCGATATTGATACACTGTTATTAAGTAAAGCCCTCAATTTACATTTTACTTTTTGTGTTGTACATCCCATGTCTTTTGATGAACATTTAATGACATAACTCCACCATTACAGTATCATACAGGATAGCAGTTTCACCACCTTAAAGATCTCCTATCCTCCATGGGATCACCCAGCCCCTAGAGCCCCTATTCTCTTTATTCTCTCCATAGTTTTGCCTTTTCAGAATGTCATATAATTGAAATCACACAGTATGTAGCCTTTTTTGTTGTTGTTGTTTTTTGTTTTTTGTTTTTTTTTTTAGTATGTAGCCTTTTGAAACCAATTACTTTCACTTAGAAATAGACATTTAAGGTAATTCCATGTTGGTTTGATTTTTGATAACATTTCTTCTTAACCTCTAAATTATAATATTCCATTATACTACTACCACATTTGTTCACCTGTTGAAGAATATCTTGTTTCCTTCTAAGTTTTGGTAATTATGAATAAGGCTGCTGTGAAACATTCATATGTGGCCTTTTCTGTAGACATGGATACTCAACACATTTGGGTAAATACCAATGAGTGCAATTGCTAGGTTGTATGTTAACAGGAAGTTTAGCTTTGTAAGGAACTGCCAAGCTGTCTTCCCAAGTGGCTGTAGTATTCTGCATTCCTACCAGCAATAAATGAGAGGTCCTGTTGCTCTACAAGCTCAACAGTATTTAGTGTTGCCAGTGTTTTGCTTTCAGTCATTCTAATAGATGAATGGATAAAGAAGATGTGGTATAGATATACATAATGGAATATTACTCAGGTATAAAAAAGAATGAAATAATGCCATTTGCAGCAACAGGTATGGATCTAGAGATTATCATATTAAATATAGTCAGAGAAAAACAAGTATCACATGATAGCACTTACAAGTGGAATCTAAACACAATGATACAGATGAACTTATTTACAAAACAGAAACAGATTCACAGACATAGAAATCAAATTTATGGTTACCAAAAGGAAAGGGGTGGGGGAAGAATAAATTAGGAGTTTGGCATTAATAGGTACATAGTATTATACATAAAATAGGTAAACAACAAGGCCCTACTGTATAGCACAGAGAATTATATTCAACATCTTGTAATAACCTATAATGGAAAAGAATATGTATGAAAATGTGTGTGTGTCTGTATGACTGAATCCTTTTCCGGTACACCTGGAATTAACACAACATTGTAAATTAACTACATTTCAGAGAAGGCAATGGCACCCCACTCCAGTACTCGTGCCTGGAAAAGCCCACGGACGGAGGAGCCTGGTGGGCTGCAGTCCATGGGGTCGCTAAGAGTCAGACACGACTGAGCAACTTCACTTTCACTTTTCACTTTCATGCATTGGAGAAGGAAATGGAAACCCACTCCAGTATTCTTGCCTGGAGAATCCCAGGGATGGCGGAGCCTGGTGGGCTGCCGTCTATGGGGTCACACAGAGTCGGACATGACTGAAGCAACTTAGCAGCAGCAGCAGCAATAAAAAATGAAAAAAAAAAAGAAGTTGACTAATAGGTGTGTAGTGGTGTCTTGCTTTAATTTGCAATTCCCTATTGACATACAATATTGAACTTCTTTTCCTATGCTTACTTGCCTTCCATATGTCATATTCAGGGAGATGTCTCTTTCACATATCTTGTTCATTTTAAAAACTGGGTTGTGTACTTTCTTAATGTTTGAAAGATTCTTTGTATATTTTGAATATCAGTCCTCAATCAGATACATTTTTTGCAAAGATTGCCTCCTAGTCTGTGGCTTCTTTTTACCTTCTCATAAAGATATATTACTTTTACTTAAATTTAACTATGGAAGGAACTTTATTTTAAGGTAAGATATTCATTTCCATTATCTATAATCCTTCATATTAACAGTTTAGAGGAACAGCTTGCTTTGACGCTGATGAAAAGTTTGCTTTGTGAAGACCAAATGTGACTTCTAATTTAGCATGTATACAGCAGGTATATAACATACCTCTTTATTAGTTTTATGTACAAACCTGAAAATTACTGTATCCTATTTTCAAAAATAATGCACATATTTAAATACTTATGTATCCCATCAGGTGGTTGACGGTCCCTTCTTTGCCAGAGAGCACATTTAAAAATATTTCCCTTATGTGACCCATACAATGACACAATATCAGAAATGGAAAAAAAATATTGCTGAGCATGCATATGTAAGTTTTGTGTCTTAAAAAGGAAATCAATTGAATAACTGTATTGCTTGCTTTGACATTGAGTAGACAGGATCATATTTTTCATCTGAGGGTTTTAAATTAATTAAAATTGCTTTTCTGTGGAGAGGTCAACCCTTCTTACTATTCATTCTATGGTTGAATATTGTCATGTCATATTGGTTTGTCAAAGTGACATCTTATTTAATAGAAATAAGGTGATCAGTACCACAATTGCTTTTAGGGAAAGCAGATATGTAATAGAAATATGAAAACAGAAAAAGATCTATTGACTTAATTACACAATTGAAGTAAAATATGCGCTGTTTTGAAAAGATCATTTATGGTTGCTGAGATATTAAAATAAGTGATGGTAGAAGATGCAAATGAACATTTGAGGGTTTAATTTAGACAACCTGGCTATCACTGCCCAGCTAGCACAGCAGGACTTTCCAGTTTTTCTTTTTAAACCTTTTTACCTGGGAAATTTTAGACATATAAAAAGTAGAAAAAAAATAGGACTTCCCTGGTGGTCCTTTGGTTAGGAATCCACCCTGCAAAGCAAGGAATACTGGTTCAATCCCTATTCCAGGAAGATCCCACATGCCTGGGAGCTGCTAAGCCCATGCACCCCAAATATGAGCCAATATTCTAGAGCCCATGAACGGCAACAAGAGAAGGCACCACAAGGAGAAGCCCACGCACCACAATGAGAAGCCCACGCACCACAATAGAGTAGCCCCAGGTCACCGCAACTAGAGAAAACCAGTGCAGCAATCAGGACCCAGTGCAGCCAATAAATAAACAAATAAATCTTTATTCTAAAAGCTAGAAAGAATAGGATAATGAAGTTTTCACCTACCCAAAAGTCATCAATCCAAAGCCAAACTTCCTCTACACACACACACACACACACACACACACATCCATACAAAACATTTGTCACTTTCCCCATTTTAACACTAGATTATTCTGAAGCAAATTCCAGATATCGTATTTGTTAAATACTTCTAAATATGTATTAAAAGTAAATGTATGTCCTCTTTTAAAACACTAAAGCCATTATTTCCAATCTTTAATATCATGAAGCGGTGTTCATATTTACCTGAATATGAGGTCAATTTTTTAAGCTTCCTATTCCGTTCTGTTCTCAAAATCATAAACTGACAGCTTCTTGCTTTCTGAGATCTCCTTGTTTCATCTGAACCAAGCCTTTTCATTTCATCTATCATCCCTGTCTTGCTGGTTTGGATTCCACTCAGCAGTCTCTGTTTGGTGTAGAGCCTCATCCTTGAATGATGCCTTAGGTCTGTTAATTAGATTCTAAGATGGCTCAAACCCTAAGAGACCTTCCAGTGCTTTCCAGGCACACCCTGTAAATGTTAACTAGTGGTGCCTCTGTCCAATTTCTCCAGATGCACGTAATCTGTTCTGGAGTACATGGTGGTGACATATAGGCTCTTTGGAAATGGGACTATGGAGGCTTCCTTTATCATTCCTCTTTTCTTCCAGCTCACGTTCTCATACCATGAGATTCTTGCAGCTGTGGTTGGTCATTTAAAACATTCATATTTTGAACCTTGGTGGGATTTACTGTTATGGAACGCATTAGTTTCCTGTGATGTTGTACCAAATTCGTATAAACCTGTGGCTTTAAACAACACATTAATGTCTTACAGTCTGGAGTTCAGAAGTCCCACATCAGTTTAACTGGACTAAAATAAAGGAATCAACAAGCTTGGTTCTTCTGGGAAGCTCTAGGGGAGAAACTGTTTCCTTGCCTTTCCTGTTCTCCCTGACTTTCTGGAGACCGCCTACCTTCCTTACCTCATGACCCCTTCCTCCCATCCCTCGGGCTTCTCTCATCAGTCTTCTATTTTTGTGACAGCAGACATCTTGATCCTAGTGGGAAACCATCCAGTCTTTCACCATTAAGTATGATGTCAGCTATGAGATTTTAGTATATGGCCTTCATCAGGTTGAGGAAATTCTTTATTCTTCATAGTTCGTTAAGTGTTTTTTACCATGCAAGGATACTGAATTTTGTCAAATGCTTTTAAGTCATCTATTGGAATAGCCAGATAATTTTTGCCTTTATTATACTAATATATCATAGTTTATCAGTTGATTTTCCTATTTTAATGTAACCTTGAATTCCTGGGATAAATCTCACATGACTGTAGTGTATAATTGTTTTTTTTTTTTATGTTTCTGGTTTGGGTTTGCTAAAGTTTGTTAAGAATTTTTCTATCTGTAGGTATAAGTTATACTAGCCTGTAGATTTCGTATAATGTCTTTATCTTGTTTAAATAGTAAGGTAATAGTTGCCTTATGGAATGAGTTTTGAATATCCCCTTCTCCACTAATTTTGGAAGAGGTTTGTAATGACTATGCTAATTTTTCCTTAACACATGGTAGAAATCACCTATGAAACCATCTCTATCTGTATTTTTCTTTATAGGAAGTTTCATGGTCAGTAATTCCTAGTCATAGGCCTATTGAGATATTCTGATTCATTTTGATAGATGGTAACATTTTTCTAGGACTCTGCCCACTTTACAGAGTATATAACTTGTCTGCATACATTTTTTATAGTATTCCTTTTTATTTCTGTAAGGTCAAAAATAATATTGCTTCTTTCTCAGGAAAGGTTAGGAAGAATTCTAGGCACTTGGAGCAGAGGTTGGTACTACCTGGTACAAAGGCATTTCATGATTTTAATATCTGGTACTGCTATACCAGTATTTACTTATAAACAGTAGTTTTCTTTATAACTCTTAAGATTGCTTCTTGAAACTCTTTCAGTGTGATTTCTGGAATTAAATAGTGGTTATATTTGTATAATTACATGAATAAAATTTAAAAAACACGGTATACTTGAAAAGAGATGTAATTTTACTGAATGACATCTCAATAAAGTTATAAAATTTGTCAAAAGAATAAATCAATTGATTTTACATGAGTTTTAAATGGAGAATATGAATTTATATATTGTATGAACATAAAGCATTTTGGTTTCATCTGTAATTGTTAGGTTTATAATTAGATTGATTTGTGTCTCAGAGAGGTAAAGTTAGGACAAATTTTAAAAATTTGTTTTATTTTATATGTCTCCAAACTCTTTTCACAAACGTTTAGTATAAGAATGTAGATAAAACGTATTAATACACTATGCATTTGGTTTGACTCCTTAAAAACTGTAGAGGTCTTGGCAGTAAATCATGCTTAAGAAGCTTTAAGCTGTCTTCCCAAACTATGAATGATTTACTTACAAAAGGATGACATTTAACTATGCACCTTTCAAGGATCCCCAGTGTAAAATGAAACATGATGTTCTTTGTTGATCTTACTTGGTACCCCTATGGAGATCAGTGAAAAATTATTATCTTTTTTGACTTAAAGAGCTATTTCTTATGTTAATGGTAAAGTGAAAGTAACATACTTCATATGGGATATAAAAAATGTTAACCTTTTTTTTAATCCTCAAGGAATTATAATCAGTCATAAACTCAGTAAAAAGGATGAGATCATTACCTAAGCTGAGACCATTTCAAGATGAAAGAAGACATGAAAACTTGCATGTGTCAAGATTTTTGGGAAAGTTAACATTAAATTACACACTTTTTAAAAGTAACAAAGAAGTCAATTTAATTTTAATCAAATCAAATACATAAAAGCTGAATAATATCCCATATTTGTTCTCATGAGTAGAAACAGAGAAATCATAAAAATAGTCTATAACACCATTATAAAGACAAGCATTTATATGATTTAACTACTGACTGAATTAAATTAAATTATGTTATAGGTGAGTATCTAAATTGTAAACTTGAATCTTTTCAGTCTATATAGAATCCAAATTAATTTTTATTTATCAAATGAAATCGAGAACCATAAATCAATAATTTATCACTGTTATTAATAACAATAGAGATTATGTTAATGATGCTTACTTTTTTCCTTTATATCTAAAATCAAATTTTGATAGAATCATTATTATCATTATCATCATCATTGCCATTAGTGATTAATTCCTATATGTTGGTACAATTATACATGATTTATGTAAGTATCACTGTACATAATCCAGACCACAATTTTATGGAGCAAGAAAAGCTATTTTGTCCTAATTTTAGAGATGAGAAAAACCAAGTATAGAAAGTGTGGTTAATTTGCATAACTTTACTCAGTTAAGATATGTTGAGTCAAGATCAAAGATTCAAAAACATGTAATCTTATATGTACTTCACCATTTAACTTCTTTTAAGGGAAATTTCTTTCTTATTTTAAAAAATCATTGACCTGGAAAAGAAAATCAGAAACTCTTTTTTTTAACCTGGGCTCCCACTGATTCTTGCTTTATAGCATAGTACACTTAGTTCATCACCTTCAAATGCCATGTATAACATTATATATTTTATACAATTCCTTCAGTCCATAAATTATGATTATGTCTCTTATTTCCTACAAAGATTTCCAATATGTTGACTCCTACAATCCAACTGATTTGCCCCATAACATATAAGTGCCATAGACAAAGCTACGTATGGGACAAAATTAATGCTATTTATTCATAAACCTGCAGTAGAAGAGGAGAAGGCACCTACATCACTGTTCTTTCAGCAAGGTCAAGGATGTTAGAAGGGAGAATAGATTTTATGCAGTAAAAATAGGAATTACTGAGACAGTCTGTGATTTGTGAGCACTCTGGCAATATTTACAAGTGGGGAGATTTTTCTAATTGATATTCAGGTATGTTTGACAGTCTTTCATAGACTGTAAGGGGGCCAGTCTGCTAGCATGTCAAAAGAGAAAAGATGATTCAATGTTAGGGCTTGAATGTTTCTGTGACCAATAATTTATTGGAATAAGTAGGGATTGATAGCGCTTTTCTGTAATCCTTAATTAGAAGGAGAAGGCTGTCATGCTAGATAGTTCTTAACAGAAAGATGCTGACTACAAGTTTATAAAATCAGAACCATTAATAAGGCAACTATTTTAATAGCACATTTTAAAGTGAAAATAAAAACTAAATTAGCAGATGGCAGTTTTAAATTATATTTTTTTTCTTTTTTTTTTTTTAGTTTTAAATTATATTAAAAAATTACCATTCAATTTCAGAATTCCTAGAACCTGGGGTGAATTACATTGTGGAAGGAGAAAGCTCTATTTTTCCCAGTCACATGAAGATAAACCAAACCTGTATTTAATATAAAAAACATTCTTAGAAACATTTTGATATTTTTCTAATATCACTTGCATAAAGGACTCAGATTAAATTGGTGAGCTACTTGCTGTGTGGTTTGTTTGGTTTATTCTACCTTGCTTTAACGTTTTTTAAATAATATCCCTATTTGATTTCTGGTCTCCATGAACAATAAGTTAATTTATTGCATAAAATATTCTTGTTTTCTGTTCAGTATTAAATCACAAATTAAAGTTTTGTCTTGCTGGAGCTGTGAATGACCTAAACGTATTATAGCATAATTAACATGAGTGTGTGTGCACACACATGAGCCCATGAATCTACAGCTAAGCCCATGAACAAGATCTTTCCTTGCTGGAGTATCAACACTCACAAATATCATTTCAGTTTCCTTTCACCCAGCTTTCATCAGGTTTCTCATCTCATCACCTATAGAAAGGAAAAGATTTTGCAGGGATAGATATTTCAGAAAATAGTGCATTTTTGCTCTTTTGGGGACTCTTCAAAGAGCCAAAGAAATATAGTTCGTAAAAGCAAATATTAGATAAAATTTCATGTTTCCAAACAATATTTTGTATTTTCAAGTGTTGTTGCAAAGATTTCCTCTGCCTAATTTAATATATTTGTGTGTAATTTTAGCCTTCAAAAATATACATTCCAGAGACTATTGTTGGATTAAATCCTAGAATTTTTGATGAAGCAGCAGTTGCCTTTAGGAATGAAATCCTACTAATACACTAATCCATGATGCCCTTATAGCTATACTGGAACCTTCCTACTTTACAGAAATAAGTGAGTGAAGAGGAAATGGTTATCTCCAATCATGTAGCTTGTTTTCCACTTAGCATTATGGTATTTTGGGTAATTATGGATTCAATTTTAGAAAAAAATACTAATATAATTCATATCTCATCAGAAGCATGGTCAAAATTACAACAGAAAATACTACAGCTAGTTCTCCAAACTAAATATATTCTGCTGACTTAAGCTTCATATTTATTCTATCACTGGCTGTAGTTTGTATAATGTCCTAACAGTGGAAATCTTACTAAAGTCAAGAAAATATTAGTCACAGAACATTTTCAAGAACTTCTGCATGTATGTCCACTCCAAAAATAAGATGTCAAAAATAATTTTGACAATTATGATTATTACAAATGCATATAATTATTTTATATATTCTAATTATAAAATTCATTTAAAGGACACTGAAGACTTGAAAAGTATGTGCTATTTCATGAAATTCGCATTATATGCCCATCTATTATTTCAGGAATATAAAACATACAATTGCTGTTTATTTATACTCCATATTATACATGTTTGTATCCTAACTGCACATGCAAGTTTGGTAAATTAATACATCAATCCTATAAAATAATATTCAATAAGAAAATCTAAGATTAATATTTTATATTTTAGGTAAAGGAAATATCTATATCAGAGTATGATATTTTCAAGTAAAAATAAAAAGAAATGAAATTCCCAGTGGGACCAGAAATGCTAGGTGAGCCTGAGGGGTAATACAGAGCAGTAAATGAGAAGGAAATTTTTTTCAGCATAACATAGTTTATAGACAAAGCTATTAAAACTAGGTTATCACTACTGAGATTTATACAGCATCTAAAATATTAGGTAAAAGATTTATTCACCCATAGTAAAAGAAATAAACTATGGCACAAAGAGACTAAAGTAACTTTAGCCAAATTCAGATACCAGAAGAGCAGATACTGAATACTGGCAAACTGACTGCAATATCAATTCCTAGAAAGAGTTAGCTGACCCTTTGGGATGTAGACATGTTATAATTTGGCCACCTTATTAATCTATGTTTATGGAATGATGTTCTAAGAGCGTTTCTGATATGATTGGAAAACTTTGGCTGTATACCCTTGTTTAGAGATTCATGAGACACACATAGAATAAAGACTCCATGAAGCACTGAGATTAGGAAATTGTTTATGCCAGTGATTTCCAAGCTTACTTTAACATGGAAGTATATTTTCATGGAATTAAGGAAAAAGCAAACTTGGAACAATATTAGTAATTAATTTTAAATGATTTGCACTTGTTTTACCTTACAAAATTACAGAACTAGAATATAGAGAAAGAAATACTGTTGTTCAGTTGCTGAAGTATGTCCCACTCTTTGTGACCTTATAGACTGCAGCACATCAGGTTTCCCTGTCCTTGATAATCTCCCGGAGGTTGCTCAGATTCATGTCCATTGAACCAGTGATGTTATTTAACCATCTCATCCTCTGCTGCCCCCTTCTCCTTTTGCTTGCAACCACGAATATGAGTAAACGGAGTAGAATGATATAGTTATTAACATTACACATGGGTAGAAATCATTCTAAAGGATTTTGCCTTATTTAAAAATTTTATCTATCTTCCTCCATTATTTAGATAGGCAGGTTAGTGATTATTAAATATAAAGGAGTTCTTTATATACCACTATAATCATTATTTTTGTAAAAACACTTCATTCTCTATAACTCTCACTTTGATAAAATAAGGTGATATTATAGGTTACATGACTATATAAAATACTGTTTTATTTGGGAACTTTAGAACAATCACTACTATGGAACATCCAACATAATGATAAGCAATGCTTAAAGAAGTTGTAAAACCCTATTTAGAACAGTAATAGGTGGGTTGGAGAATGTCTCATTTTGGTGTAGCACAAAAAATTAATCTTCAAAATTGCTTAACTAAGTGAACATGAAGATAGAATAATGTCTACCATGCATAATTTACGTTTGTTACAGTTTCACAGCATGACCAAATTATAATAGCACAAAACGACCCTGGAAACAACACAGAAATATGTTAAAGATATAGAAGCAAAGCCCTGCAAGCCTCATACCTCATTTATTTGAAATTCTTTTCTGCCCTTTTGTGATTCTGTATTCTTAGTACTAAGCTCTTCTGGTTGGGTTTTCTTTCAAAGTTAACAATGAAATTCCAGTTTTGAGGCCTGAGAAAGCTGCTAGGGCAAAAGAAAAATCAGAAAGAAAAAAGTGTTTCCTTCTCTCTTGTGGCTGTGGGAATGCAGAGAGTACTCTGTATCAAGGAGCTAGTTTTGATGCAGTGATGAAGAGAATATTAACAAACATGTCAATCTTACTTGCCTTTTAAATGTGAAGATTTGTATGAATATGTATAAACCTGTTCAGTTTAGTGTTTAATAAACACATATTTTAAGAAAAATGTTCCACAGAGATTGTCAGAATGCTTTCCAAAATGCAATCTTTAATCCCTAAATGTCCGTACTCCTTTTGGTTCTTTTTCTTAGTTTATAGTTTCAATATTAATAATATTTTAAATGCCTTTTTTTAAAAATGCCTTTTATGTTTTTTATAAACACTTAAATATTTGTAAACACCTTTGTAAAACCAGAGAAGAAAATGGATTTATCATCCTCTTCCTTCCTTAATGATAGAATAAACTCTGTCTTTGATATATTACTTATTAAACAAGGAATTTAAGAGTCTCACATTTAAGTTAAATAATGGACTCTATTTAAATGGTGGCCCTGAAAAAAGAACAAAATCAATGAGCTGTGCCTTCGTTGTTGGTTTTCTGGCATCTACAAATGTCTCTCCTTTTTCAATGGATTTAGATTTTTTTTGAGACATTCATGTTACCATGACAGCTAAAGTACACACTCTATTAAGGATAAAACCTGCCAACTTAATCTACCACTTTCTCCCCAAACACATATTACAGTACCTGGCACATAAAAAATCATTTACTAACATTTATTTTTAAAAATAGTGAATAGTGTAATGAATAAAGAATGACAACATTGAAGATATGGAATTTGAAGTGATAGTTCTTATATGGTGTATACATGGAAAACATGAAGTGTTTAAAACACATGACTATACTGTAATATTTATGAAGTTACACTGGCACCTTAGATTTGAAAATAAAATATAAAAAAATATTTTGGAGATCCTTGATTTCCAAACCAAAACTGTTTTGAACTTTGGTGTGTATGAGCAAACACTTCAGTTTCCAGTTTTGAAAATAAATGTTGCTATAGAAGAAGCAGGAATTATGGGCAGGCAGTTCCATTAAAATGATGACTAAAATTAAAATGTATTAAGTAAGCTCATGTTTAAAGGCTAAAATGATTTCTCAAGTATACTGTGATAACATCTACAACAGTAATAATTAAAATATGAAAAATATGAAAATGTATAGCACAAGTCTTACAAAATCAAAGTAAGAAAAAACTGTAACAACTACTCACTATTGTGAAACTTTTTGAACATAGCTAAAATCCTAGGCAACTTTTTCTTAAAATCTGAAGTATAAAAACCAGATAATAGAATTTGCCTTGCTTAAAAAATGCTTTATCTCTGGTCTAAGTCATAGTAAATGTGGGACGGGGTGACCGTTTATTAAATAAGTAATTTCTACAAAATTTAAATATTTTATACTTGTCACAGGGATTTGCAGTGGACTCTTGCAGAAAAATAAAACATTTTGAATTACCAGGACGTATATGTAATTAACAAAATCCAGAATCATATCCTTCAAAATCTAATTCTAAATTCATTAAAAAGTATATGCATTAAAAAGATAACATACAGAACACCTTACTTTCATTAATTTAATCTATTTTGTGTAGGGCAAGTAGGCTCAGGCTAGTCAGTATTACTTTGTCTATTTTTCCCTCAGGTGTGTATCTCATCTAATTTTTTTTAAATGTCTGAAGGTTGCTGGGGGGAGATAAGCCTATTAGCATGAATAATATTTAATTAGAGGGTGGTTTAGGCTTCTTCTGTGAAGAAGGCTGAGCGCCAAAGAATTGATGCTTTTGAGCTGTGGTGTTGGAGAAGACTCTTGAGAGTCATCTGGACTGCAAGGAGATCCAACCAGTCCATCCTAAAGGAGACCACCAGTCCTGGGTGTTCATTGGAAGGACTGATGCTGAAGCTGAAACTCCAATACTTTGGCCACCTGATGCGAAGAGCTGACTCATTTGAAAAGACCCTGATGCTGGGAAAGATTGAAGCCAGGAGAAGAAGGGGATGACAGAGGGTGAGATGGCTGGATGGCATCACCGACTCGATGGATATGAGTTTGAGCACACTACGGGAGTTTGTGATGGACAGGAAGGCCTAGCGTGCTGCGATTCATGGGGTCACAAAGAGTCAGACACAACTGACCGACCGAACTGAACTGAACTTATGCTTTTTAATTATTCTCCTATGTATGAGTGTCAGAGGTATGTATCAAGGTACTTCAGAGACTAAGTGTCAATGAAGAAAATGAATATAGACATTGATAAGGCAGGAAGTGGGTTGCTTTTTCGGTGCATCTACCTTCTCAACTTAACTGCCCAAAATGGTAAAATAAATACTGTCTATGCAGAAGAGCTGAATTCACAAATGGACCAGTCCCTGCTACAAGAACACAGTCAGTACAATCAAAAACCAATTAAATTCCTGGGCTGGTGACTGCAGCTAGAATTAACCTATTGTTAGGGAACCCTAAGAAGTCAGTAACAAGCTCAAACCCAAATAAGCAGCTGAAAACCTTATACCTTAGCAAATAAGGCCTCCTGGTCCAAAAACACCCTCTGATCTAGCTTGAATACTACAAGGCACTCACTAAATTTAAAATCACGTAAGAGGGAATGGTTACACATAAGAGATTAGGCTATTAAATCTTACATGAATTAGATTTTTTTAATATAGAGTAGAGCTTTACCTCAGGGTGAAGCAAATGGAAATTTAGTAAATATCATTACTAATCTCCAAGGAAAAGGCATTTAGTGTTTCACAAATACACTAACATTCAGAGAAAGGCAATGGGTTAAAACTAGGAAGATATACACAAATCAAAAGAAGAGTATAAATATGAGTTGGGCTTCCCCAATGGCTCAGTGGGTAAAGAATCTGCCTGGAATGCAGGAGACACAGGTTCAATCCCTGGGTCAGGAAGATCCCCTGGAGGAGCAAATGGCAAATATTAGTGAGGTAGTGAAAAACCAGGATATTCAGTATCTATGAAATCAAGGGGAAGAACAGAGAGTTGAGTAATCAGACAGAAAAAGCTTACTGCAGGCTTTATCAACCTTGGCACTACTAACATTTGGGGCAGATAATTAAACGTTTTGAAAAGCTCTCGTTTGCACACATCAATATCACCAGACACTGCTAAATGTTCCATGGATGTCAAAACCACCCATGATTGAGAATCAGTGGCTCAGATAAAGGTGTTAAGCAGTAGATAAAAAAAATTCTTCCCTCTTTTACATGTAAGAGCCAGGAATGAATCAAAATAAAGCTTGGTCATGGATATAGAACACCAGTAATCCTTATATTCTGCCTCAGCAACCAATAATTATATATATATATATATATATATGGTTATTGTCAGGCTTGTTGTCAGGCTACTTATTAGTTTATTTCATTTTAACTGCACAAGATATAAGTATGATTTTTGCCCATATTATATTAATATTGGATAGATAGTAAATAATTTCCTAGTCACATAGGTAGTAAAGATCATTATTCAAAATCTATGAATAAGGATGACATTGGGCTGCCTTAAATTTCTTTTATGTTTCCTAATTGGAGGAAGCAGTGTTTGAACACCTTAGATCTAAAATTGGTAAGAATTGGTAAGTGTTTTGTTGTTCAGTAGCTAAGTTGTGACTGAGTCTTTGTGACCCCATGGACTGTAGCACATCAGGCCCCTCTGTCCTTCACTATCTCCCAGAGTTTGCTCAAATTCATGTCCGCTGAAGCATTAGTATGCACAGGAAGAATAATCAGGCTTCTCGTGATCAACTAGTTTCATTTTTACTCTATAGTAAATACTACTCATCATCTATATTAGCAATGTAGGAAACTCAGAAAAAATTGAAGAAAAAAATATTTAGTATTTCATATTTTGTGTTCACATTAATTCTCGCTTCACTGTGTTGGCATCATATTTCTGATTTGCGTATATCACTGGTATCATTTTACTGTACATACATTGTATGTATTTTTCTAAGCAACCTCAAAGTGACTCTAGGAATTTCTTCATAGGATATGGCTTATTTGCAGATACCTAAGTGCCAGGAGAAATATCAATAACCTCAGATATGCAGATGACACCACCCTTATGGCAGAAAGTGAAGAGGAAAAAGCCTCTTGATGGAAGTGAAAGAGGAGAGTGAAAAAGTTGGCTTAAAGCTCAACATTCAGAAAACTAAGACCATGGCATCTGGTCCCATCACTTCATGGGAAATAGATGGGGAAACAGTGGAAACAGTGTCAGACTTTATTTTGGGGGGGCTCCAAAATCACTGCAGATGGTGGTTGCAGCCATGAAATTAAGAGACACCTACTCCTTGGAGGGAAAGTTATGACCAACCTAGATGGCATATTGAAAAGCAGAGACATTACATTGTCAACAAAGGTCCATCTAGTCAAGGCTATGGTTTTTCCAGTGGTCATGTATGGATGTGAGAGTTGGACTGTGAAGAAAGCTGAGCACCGAAAAACTGAAGCTTTTGAACTGGTGTTGGAGAAGACTCTTGAGAGTCCCTTGGACTGCAAGGCGATCCAACTAGTCCATCCTAAAGGAGATCTTTCCTGGGTGTTCATTGGAAGGACTGATGCTGAAGCTGAAACTCCAATACTTTGGCCACCTCATGCAAAGAGTTGACTCATTGGAAAAGACCCTGATGATGGGAAGGATTGGGGGCAGGAGGAGAAGGGGATGACAAAGGATGAGATGGCTGGATGGCATCACTGACTCGATGGACATGAGTTTGAGTAAACTCTGGGAGTTGGTGATGGACAGGGACACCTGGCATGCTGCGATTCATGGAGTTGCAAAGAGTTGGACACAACTGAGTGACTGAACTGAACTGAACTGAAGAAGTTAAATGACGTGGCCTGTGATGCCACATAAACCATGTAAAATTTCAACTCATTGTGAATTTAAATAGTATTTACAACTTTGTTTAAATACATTTAACAGTCTCCTTCTTTGCAAAGCTATTGTTTTGGGTATATTTTAACATATTCAAAACACAGAGTTTAGTTCTAACCACACAGAAGATCTTCAAAAGTTAAATGATTCATTTCCATTGGTTTTATGGCTGTCAGAATTTTTTTAAAAATCACGAAGTATCTCTTTAGTGCTTAGATGCAGAGTAAAGATCTTTATTGAGGCCATTTTTAAATTTTGATTCATTTCTGTTCATAGAATCATGCTTTATATGTGTCTATGTATAACAAACATGATAATAAAAACTTACAAAATTTTGTCTTCTTTTTTTTCCCCAAAGTGAAATGGTTATCAACATGACTCACTCTTAATTTGCTTCAATATGATGACTACTTTATTCACTCAAATAACTGGCTAGCCAGGTATACAATATCCAGGTGTTCACTTAACAGAAATAGTGTTTACAGGAACACAGCAGCTTGATGTGAAAAAAAAAAAAATGCACATTTGAAAAAGTTTTCTAGTCTCAAATTACTAATCAGTTCACTTCATCAGAAAATAAGTCAACAGATTTTTACTGAGCATGCCAAAAATGATGGAAAAAAACTGGCCTGGGAGAAAGTATGTTCTTAATAAATATTTATTACAAAAATCAACAGAACCTGTCTTCTTACTGAAGTGGATAAAGAAGTATCTGAGATGTGTACTTATCTCAAGATGTTTATGTAAATTAAGATTACTATGAGATAACTACATGACTGGATCTTAAAAGATGTGCTTAAAAACTGTTACAAACTATAAATATTCTGGGAGCTTTGCTTTATAGGTTTTCCAGCTAAAACATTTCCAACAGTGTGAGATTTCACTTAGATTTTGAGAAGTAAATGCACACAGTTAGTGAGAAAATAGATAATATGTGTTCTAATAAAAGGGATAAAATGATAACTGGGGGAAAAACCAAATGAAAATATGGGGAACATATGTTTTTGGAAGGTAGAGGGAAAAAAAAAAACATAATCTGGTGGCATTTTGCCAGATGGATATGAGTTTATATTTGGTATAGAGGGAGCAAGTGCAGAAGCAAGAACTGTATGAAATTTATTGCAATTATCCAAACACGAAGTAATAAGAGGCTGAACTAACCAAATGGCAGTAGAATAGAAATGACAGATGTATGAGATGCTGCGCATGATGAATCAACTCCCATCTTTTCAATCTCCAAAACAGCCTGGATAGTTAAATATGCTGATAATACGAATTTATGGGAGTGGTAAACACAAGGCAACATAAATGAGAATTTGAAAGGGGCTGGATGTTTTGATAAACAAGCTAGTTGGCAAGAACATTTAAATGACAGCTCCTGTGAAGAAAAATATGTTCAATAATAATTAAGCACCATCAAGAATTAATGGTTTGATTCATGCAGGAATTATGCTTGTATTATAGGCAATGGAACCTGTAGTTACATCTATCATCCACAGAAAATAATACTTATCACATTTGAAAATTTATAAAACATTTTCACATTCATTAATTCATTTGCTATTAAAAGGAAAGCAGCAAAGACATAGCTTAAACTGTGATGTGCATTTTGTAAGTTCAGTTACATGTTGATTTCATCATGTGGCCACACCATTGCATGGGAGTACATTCAAGGCTGTGTGAAGGGGATATAGTTAGGCTGAGATATCATTGTTGTTTAGACCCTAAGTCGTGTCTGACTCTTTGTGACCCCATGTCTTCTCCATCCCACCAGGCTTCTCCGTCCATGGGATTTCCCGGGCAAGAATACTGGAGTAGATTGTCATTTCCTTCTCCAGGTAATCTTCCAAACCCAGGGACTGAACCCAAATCTCCTGTTAGGAGGTGAATGCTATACTACTGAGCCACCAGGGAAGGCCCTAGGCAGAGATATATTTGCATTTATATGCTTAAGAAGATGGATCAGTCACGACCTGCCTAGAAAAATATGTCATTGTGGAGAGTCTAAAATTTAAAAATATGGGCATTTAGTTTGGATTAATAAAAGCAAGGAACTTTCATTTCAAAGTGAAAGTCACTCGGTCATGTCCAACTCTTTGCAACCCCATGGACTATACAGTCCATGGAATTCTCCAGGCCAGAATACTGAGTGGGCAGCCTTTCCCTTCTCCAGGGGATCTTCTCAACCCAGGGATCAAACCCAGGTCTCCCATGTTGCAGGTGGATTCTTTACCAGCTAAGCCATCACTGAACCCCAAGAATACTTGAGTGGGTAGCCTATCCCGTCTCCAGTAGATCTTCCCGACCCAGGAAACAAACCGGGGACTCCAGCATTGCACGTGGATTCTTTACCAGCCGAGCTACCAGGGAACCCCACCATTTCAAAGGCAGAAGGAAAGGGAACTTACATGATCTCCACAGGAACTGTTCCCTTTTAGTGGAGAAATGCAACCAATATGTGGAAAACTGAAAGAGAGTGAGCTAGAAAATTCACACTCCAATCCTACCCATCTCCTGTCCCCTGATCTCTTGCTATCTGTTAACGGCCAAACCCAACCATAAGCCAGAGACAAAGGAATCTGTTTGCCCAGGCTGTATGAGGAAGTCTCTCAGGGCAAGAGAAGGGTAGAATGGCATGGTAAGTGGCTCTGGAAGAAAAAAGAAGGAAAATGTCCAGCAAATAATTTGCAGCATGTCTTTCAGAAAAAGAAGAAAAAAATAACTGGAATAAATTATAAGAGAGAATATGCATCTTCCTTACCCATAGCTTCCCCAGGCAAAGGATCAAAAACATTTTTTTCCTGCAGAAGATTGCTCTGACTCGTATCATGTTTGTCAAGTGAAAATATCCTGGTCTAACTTACAACTACAGGTTCAACATGCCCCACAGTAATAAAAACACTACGTGTTTAAATAAAAAGCAGTTTTCTCAAGCTCTGGATAAATCCTGTAAAAAAGTGACTGTGCAATTTTCCTGGCTCCTATAGTCTTTCTAAATAGCTTTGTACAGATTAGGATGCCGTTTCACTTTTTCTTATATATCTGAAGCAGAGTTCAATTACCAGAGATGATTTAGGTGTGATTCATTCTTTCACTATTTATGAAGTCATTGAAAACACAGAACTTCAGTAGAGTAGTTAAATTCAAGTTATTCTCATAGCCATTTAATAAATAAATAGTTTACATGTTCAAAATGTCAAGACCATGATAAGATTCACCAATACGATTGGCTTTGGCCATTTTAATCATGAGGACAGTGATGGCATCACTTCTGCCAGGCTCCATTTAAGAGCCAGTGCACATTTCTCCACATTATTCTCCCTCATCATAGTTCACTGAAGTCTAGCACCAATAAAGCTCCAGTGTGATATGGTAGAGACTGCATCAGCATTGACACTTGTTTGATTATAATGAGCCGAGTCCCCCAGTTGACCATAAAACATGGAGAAAGAGTGAGAATTAACTTTTGTTGTTTTAACACCCTTAATTTGGGGGGACAGTTTGGTACTGCAGTATAAAGCTAGCCAATTCTTTTAATTAGCTTGGGCTTCTATAGCAAAATGCCATAAACTCTGTAGCTTATAAACAATGGAAATTTATTTCTGTTAGTTCTGGAAGATGGAAGTTTGAGACCAGGATGTTACCTTGTTAGTCCTTTTTTATGGTGGTGGATTTTCCACTTCTCATTGTTTCCTCAAATGGCAGAAAAAGAGCTAGAGACCTCTTTGACTTTTTCTTATAGGGGCCCCTGTCCCATCCATGAGGGCTCTACCTAATTATCTCCCAAAGGCCCCACTTCTAAATATCATCACATTGGGATTTGAGTTTCAACGTTTGAATCTGGGTGGGCACACAAACTTTTAGTCCATAACACCAGTCTTTCATGTTACATTCTCCTTAAGGATTTACCCACTTCCTACTTGCAATTTTCCAAAAGAACACCATTCCATGTACACAGAACTAGGTTAAGTCCAACAACTGTGCCATGCTTCTTTCTCTAGGCATGATTATATTTGTGCATGGTCCTTCTCCTGAAATGCATTTCTTACCATTCCTTGCCTCACTGACTCTTTGCAGGCCCACCAGATCACCTTACATAAAAGCAGTGCTGAGCTAGAGTCAGTTCATATCTACCCATAAGGGTCAGGTGTTAAATTTTTAGCAACTCTGCAATCCAGTCTTTAAAGAGCTTAAAATTGAATTATATACCTTATAATTAAAGTATATTAAAAACACATACTCAAAACATCATTTCCCTTTTTATTTATTTTACTATTTTATATTTCTTAAGGTAATTTACATCTATTTTCTATGTATGAGGAAAATAGTCATAAGTTGTACTACTATGCATCTCTTCCCAGCTCTGTGTTCAGTGAGAGTTAGGTAGTGTGAAATCAGTAACAGTGGTAATATTTATAGCAAAGATATCAAACAAATGCTACAAGACAAGGCTGGATTGATATTTTAGGTATTATCTAGGCTTAGGAAAGTGTTCAAAGAAATGTTAATAAAGTAGATTAAACTTTAAAATATGTACAAACACATACAAAAATGATGAAATATTTTTTCCAGTATTCAAAACCTATTACCTAACTTAGCAAATAAATTAGTCATATTCTTGATGAACAAGCACAGTTCTGACATACATTTGCATTGTTTTAATACTCTTTTACTCACTGACATGTGAAAATATAAACCAACATTCATGGCAGAACTACACCTTGACAGCCAGTTTTTAAACATTAACTATCACACTACTGCACAAAAGTTGCCTTGTTCACTAAGATTTTTCCATAATCTTCTTTCAGCAAGTTCTTCCTAATAATCTAACTATTGTAGACTGAATGCCTACGTCTCCTCTAAATTCATGTGTTAAAGTTTTAACTCCCAAAATGACTGCATTTGAACACTGTGTCAGAGAGGAGGTGATTAAAATTAGACTGTAAGGGTGATTGCTGTTTTGTGACACCATGAACTTCAGCTCACCAGGTTCCCTGTCCTTCACTATCTTCCTGAGTTTGCTCAAACATATCTGCTGAGTCAGTAATGCCTTCCAACCATCTAATCCTCTGTTGTCCCCTTCTCCTCCTGCCCTCAATCTTTCCCAGCTTCAAAGTCTCTTCCAATGATCTGGTTTTTCACATTAGGTTGCCAAAGTATTGGAGTTCAGCTTCAGAACTAGTCCTTCCAGTGAATATTCAGGGTTTATGTCCTTTAGGATTGACTGGTTTGATCTCCTTGCTGTCCAAGGGACTTGCAAGAGTCTTCTCCAACACCACAGTTAGAAAGCATCAGTTCCTTGCCACTCAGCCTTCTCACATCCATACATGATTACTAGAAAAACCACAGCCTTCAATATATGGACTTTTGCTGGCAAAGTGATGTCTCTGCTTTTTAATAAACTATATAAGTTTTTCATAGCTTTCATTCCAAGGAGCAAAGGCCTTTTAATTTCTTGGCTGCAGTCACCATCTGCAGTGATTTTTGAGCCCAAGAAAATAAAATCTGTTACTGTTTCCAATTTTCCCTCATCTATTTGCCAAGAAATGATGGAACTGGATGCCATGCTCTTAGTTTTTTGAATGTTGAGTTTTAAACCAGGTTTTTCACTCTCTTCTTTTATTGTCATCAAGAGGGTCTTTGTTCCTCTTCACTTTCTTCCATTAGAGTGGTAATACTGCACATCTGAGGTTGTTGATATTTCTCCCAGCTATCTTGATTCCAGTTTGTGATTCATTCAGTCTGGCATTTTGCATGAGGTACTCTGCATATACATTAAATAAGCAAGATGACAATATGCCTTGATGTACTTCTTTCCCAATTTTGAACCAGTCTATTGTTCCATGTCTGGTTCAAACTGTTGGTTCTTGTACTGCATACAGGTTTCTCAGGAGGCAGGTAAGGTGTTCTGGTATTCCTGTCTCTTTAAGAATTTTCCACAGTTTGTTTTGATCCACATAATCAATGACTTTACTGTAGTCAATGAAGTAGAACTGTGAAAGTAAATTGTATTTGAAGTCTGTTTTGTACCACAGTCTGAGCAGACTAAGAACCAACCTAATCTGAGTAATTTCCTAACTGCTTTTAGTGCTCCCTTAGCATAATATTATCAGAGAACCTATTATTCTCCAGTATAAATGTTTCTATTAGTCATAACCAACACAAAAAAGTTATTATACCATGAATGAGGGCTTCCCAATTGGTATGGTGGTAAAGAATCTGCCTGCCAATGCAGGAGACACAAGAGATGTGCATTCAATTTCTGGGTTGGGAAGATCCTCTGGAGGAGGAAGCGGCAACCTGCTTCAGTATTCTTGCCTAGAAAACCCTATGGACAGAGGGGCTGGCAGGCTGCAATCCATAGGGTCACGAAGAGATGGACACGACTGAACAACTGAGTACACACACATACTGCATAAGAAGTACTTTCTAAATGATGGGGTTGTAGCTTTGAACAAATCAAAAAGGTCTTTCCTCTTAAGGGGATTATACTCTAGTGTAGAGAGACAAAACAAATGAATAAATAATACCAATTAAATAAGATCACTTATGGGAATAATAAAATGAAAGCAGGCAATGTTGGAAAAAAGTGATTGTGAAGAGAGGGAATTGTGTGCATCAGGTGGTAATGATTCGCTCTTTGAAATGAATATTATCATTTGCTCTCAGGATTCCCAACTTCCTACTTTCAGGAATGAAACATTCTTCTGCTAGCTGTTGAGAGTTTTGGGGATTGCCTTTTCACAGCTGAGTCTTCCTTGAAATACTGCCCATAGTTGAAGAGATTTGGCTCTGTAAAGAACTCCCTTCCTTGTATGTAACACATATCCAGTGACTGGACCATAAATGGTTAAAGGGTCCTGGCTTCCTTGTCTCAATCCAGGCAATTCTGTATGGTTAGCTGGCTCCACAGCGCCCCTTGAGACTAGCTGAAGTTATTGTATCACTGATTCAGCAACCAACTGTTCTTCCTCTGCCCAATCTTGCTTCCTTAATTCCCCACAGCAGTTAGTGTTGAAAACATTTTCCATCAATATTTCTACATACAAATATCTCTCTGTCAGAGGCTATTTCATGGGTAATCCAACTAGTAATAGTTGGAAATAGGAGTGGTCAAAAAAAAAAAAAAAGCTAAAATGGAATATTTGACCTGGATTATCCATTGACCAGTTGGAAAAGAGCTTCCCCTCACTGGTGGTGGATGGACTGTGGGCAGCCCTTGATACAGGGGCACAGCCCAGGCGCAGGGTTGCAAATGTGCAATTATTAAAACTTCCATGGGTGGTGAACCAAGATGGTACACCATTGAATGAAAATACACTAGTTCAATTGAAGTAGCAGTTGTCTTGAAGTACTGGGAAAGTAGTAATCATAAGGACAACAGAATTTGGCCACTGTTACTGGGACAATTGATACACTGGAGAAAGACAGTAAGAGGCTGAGAGTGATTGTTGTTCAGTCACTAAGTCACATCCAACTTTTTGCAACCCCATGGACTGCAGCATGCCAGGCTCCTCTGTCTTCTACTATCTCCCAGAGTTTGCTTAAATTCATGCACATGGAATAGCTGATGCTACCGAACGATCTCATCCTCTGCCACCCCCATCTCCTTTTGCCTTCAATCTTTCCCAGCAGCAGGGTCTTTTCCAATGAGTCCACTCTTCACATTAGGTGGCCAAAGAATTGGAGTGAAGCTTCAGCATCATCTCTTCTAATTTAAACACCAAGTGTGCATATCAGAAGTAGTCCTTGCAGCATGTAAGAAGACTCTCTTGAAGCCAGAGTTTAAGGGAAAATGATCAGCATCATGCCCACAGCTTAGTTATTAGATAATTCCTGAGAAGTTTGAATTTTCAGTCTGAAAATATCTGGCTATCAAAAAAAAAAAAATGAAGGCATTCATTGGGAAAGAATGGGAAAGTGTGGTTTTGGATGAAGACCTGTTACAAACAATTCAAAATCAGGAATCTAAAAGATATACCTGACCTCCTAAGCCTGTGGAAGTGACCCAAATTCTTTCATTTAAATACCAGAAGACAGAGTTTAACTTATAGGAAGAGAGTTCCTTATGTGAACACACACACTCCCTGCCCAGTGTCTGACCCTACTTCCCCGCTACCCTGATCAGAACAAAACTAGGATGCAGGTACAACATAACTCTGTTTGGGAGGTGCTGAGTATCCTAAGGGAGAAAATGCATTACATCCCCAAATAGAAGCCAATAAAATTCAGCATGTATCACCAAGATATGGTTGAGATTAGATTTTGAGAGTGCTATGTCAGGGGAACAAAACATCAAGATATTGGTAAGGAAATATTTATCATTTTAGGAGCATTATCCTAGGACACAAAAGTTAATAGTTGATTAATGCTCTGAGAGACAGTGCTCCTCATTACTAGGATTGGTCTTAAAATTTCAGAGAAAGCAAGTGAAGTAGGGATTCCAGAAACCATTATGGCAGACACTGTGATTACAATTTGAAACACTTGGAGATGTTGCTAAAGGATGCAAACTTCCAACTATTAATAGAAGATGAGTAAGTTCTGGAGATCTAACACACATACTGTGATCAGAGTCAACAACACTGTATTCTCAAAATTGCTAGGAGATTAAATTTTACATGTTCTAATCACTAAAAAGAAACAATTTTTATGACAGATATCTGAGTTAGTTAAAGCTATGCTGGTAATCTGGAGGAGGAAATGTCAACCCACTCCAGTGTTCTTGCCTAGAGAATCCTGAGGACAGAGGAGCCTGGTGGGCTGCCATCTATGGGGTTGCACAGAGTTGGACACGACTGAAGCGACTTAGCAGCAGCAGCAGCATGCTGGTAATCATAGTAATCATATTGCAATATATAAATGTATTAAATCAAAATATTGTACACCTTAAACTTAGATATAAACTTACACAATGTCATATGTAAGTTATATATCTAGAATAAATAGAAATGAATAAAAGTATTTGGAGAAAGTGGGCATATACTATAGTGATATACTGCAGAAAGCCAACAAATCTACAGGAGGATTAAGTTACACGGGCAAACCTCAAAGGACATTCCATTTACCAAAATAATCAGAAATATGATCGTGAATGGAACAAGAATATCACTGAGAATCTCAGAGGTGTCTGACTTCTGAAGTTTAAGACTGAAAAGTAGGAAGTGAGAACAATTCTGTCCTGTGACAGCAATGAGAATGACAGATTCCTTGTGTCATAAAGAACAAATGGCAGCAATTGAACATCAAAAGCAAGGTGAGCACCATTATCAATTCAATATCAGAAACAGAGGATGGAGGGGATAAAGTGACACACAGATAATTATGGAGATAGCTAACAGAACACAATGCCCATGGGGCAAAAATGATGGTCCCAGTCAATAAAGGATAGCTCAATCTATCAAATTAAAAAAAATAAATAAAATAAAATATTAAAAATCAGAAAGATTCAGGAGGTTTAAAATAGCCACTCAAACTAAGTCATATAACTTGTCCAGTTATTTAACCATATTGTATACTTATAATCCACTAACTGAAAGACATTAAAACACTACAACAAATGGGGGAAAGGCAGTGGGATATAGAGATGAATTTTTGAGAATAAAAATAAGGTAGCTTTGTTGGTGACATGAGGTGAGTGAATGTACTATGGAGGTGACTACTATTGTTTGTTTAGAGGAAATATAAACAAACAGAATCTATGAAAGTAAAATTAAAACCAAATGTTTAAATCCCTTTAGTGTGGGTTTTAAGACAGAGAGTAATAAAACTAAGTTATAAATACATAATGTCACAGTAAAATGATCCACGATGCCTTATAAAAAGTATAACTAGAAAAGTGAAGTCGCTCAGTCGAGTCGGACTCTGCAACTCGATGGAGCCTGCCAGGCTCCTCCGTCTATGGGATTTTCCAGGCAAGAATACTGGAGTGGGTTGCCATTTCCTTCTCCAGGGGTTTCTTCCCAACCCAGGTCTCCCACACTGTAGGCAGACTCTTTACCATCTGAGCCACCAGGGAAGCCCATAACTAGAAAGACATTTACTTTTAGTTGATTTGTTCCTTTTTAATATTAAAATAGGACTTTAATAATTTCACTATTCTGGATCCCATGCCATTTACCTTTTAAAAGAGTAAGATTCTTACAATCATTTCCTTGTTTGCCTTTATTTACAGAATTATTTCAAATCGCATATACACTTGTCCTAGTTTTCTATGTTCGAAAAGAAAAAAAGAAATGGAAAGCCTCTCTTGTCCTGACATTTATCATCCTCCCTATTAATAGTTCCCATTTCATTATTCTACTCCTCTTGAAGGAAAATGCCTCCAAGAATAGCCATTGCTGTCTCCCCTCAATGATTGTTCTCTAACTTTCTCTAATCTGGCTTTCGCAACAACGGGCCCCTCGCCCCACGCCAACTATTTCACTAAGCTTGAAAATGACATTCTCAGTGTCAAATGTAATGATCAACCTTTTGTTCATATTTTACTCCATCTGTCAGCTATGCTGCATATAGTTGATTTCTCCATTTTTCTTTAAACCTATATCTGTCTTGAAGTTCATAAAGCAGCACTCCTAAGACTGCGCTATTATACAATGGCTGTCCCTCCTCAGCATCCTTTCCCTCATTCTATTCCTTTTACCAAACTGTTTCAATAACTGGAGTCACTTTTGGTCTCTTTTCTTTCTCAAACTATAACGAGGTCTTTCAGGCTTCTGGATTTCAGTATTAACATGTGCTTAGGATTCCACATTCTATGTGTATATATCCCTACAAAAAATGTCTCTCTAGTTTTCTTTTTTTAAAGCATCATGGGTCATTTTACTGTGATATTATATATTTATAACTCACTTTTATTACTCTCTGTCTTAAAACCCACACTAAAAGGATTTAAACATCTGGTCTTCATTTTACTTTCATAGATTCTATTCGTTTATATTTCCTCTACACAAACAATAGTAGTCACCTCCATAATGCATCAACTCACCTCTTGTCACCAACTAAACTATTATTTTTTATTCTCAGTAATGAATAAGGTCTTTCTTCTACTTTCTCTTTTTCTATTTGTTGCAGTGTTTATTGCTTCCAATTGTTTCTCCAGATATTTGGATATTTATTCTGCTTGCTTGTATAATATCCCATTCCACAGTACCTTTCTGTTCCCATACATAATATAGTCACTAGAGAAGACTGTCCCATTCAAGTGATTTGCAATGAGCAAGGCCTTCACATTCATGTACTATTTTCCAGAATCTCACTGTGGAAAGCCTTTCACTTGCCATTCAATTTTGTGTGAGACATATTGATGCCGAAGAATAATGTTTTCTAAGGAGTTAGACTGTCAAAGTTGTGAGACATTCAATCTCAAAGAAGAATGGATAGACAACAGTTTGAATATGTGGCTCAGTCTAAAGTGTAATCTTAGAGATTTATACTACAAATGTAATACGATATATGAAGACTCTGGGTTTCTTTATTTGCTCTTCTAGTAATATAACTGCACTAGCTCTCAAACATGGTAAACTCTCCCAAAGATAACTGACTTCATCTTTGCACACAGAGAAAACTGCTTCTTGCTCTAAGCACTTTTCTAGCCTTTCCTAAATAAGTTAGTAAAAAGCTAATTTTGCCAACAAATAAAAACCACAATGCTTCTTTACTAAATAAGAATTTTATAGAAGTTATTTAACATATAACAGTATATTATGTTATATATACGTATGTATATACATATATACATATAATAGTGTATTTATATAGTATTTAAAAATATATAATTTATACTATAAATGTATTTTTAAATATATTTATAATATATAATGCATTTTATATAAAGTATAATGTATATTATACATTATAAATTTTCTGCATATGTGACTATTCAAAAACTTCTACTGAAATATGGTTTATTATTTGAATAGTTGGTGACATTGTTGAACGTGATATATTAGCAGACATTTCAATTATTTGGAACTATCACAAATATGTGTGGCTTAAATAAATCATTATCTGGGGCCTTTCTAATTTTATTTGTACAGTTATAGTTGTCCAGTGAAAATATTAACATTAATTTCACAGTGAAATTCTGAAATTCCAAAAAAGGGCTATAATTCTGAAGATGCTTGAGGTTGCAGTGCTACATTAGTAATGGATTTTAGCTACCTATTCAGACAAAATTATAGCAACTATCCAAAATAGTAAATAAAAATCAATGTGAGATAAATTCATTTCATCTAAAAAATTTGTGATATATTGTTTAAATAGATATATTTAAAATAAATTAATATAAAAAATAGCCACCAAAAATATGAATGTTACACTCATAGAAAATGGTTTGGTCACTGACCTGTCATAAGTTTTACAACAGATAAAAAGGACATGTATGGCATAGTTCATTTCCACCATGTAAACTCAGATTACATTTCAGATGTTCATTGACTTTCTCTCTATTTTCGTGGTTTTACTTTGTCCCTCTTTTTTTGTCACACTTTACTTGTCTCCAGTTAAAAATCCCAGGGAACACAGTATTCCATAAAGGCAGTGAGGTTCCAGTCACTACTCTGAGCCAAGAAAACCTGAGGCATAACAATACTTAATAATTTTGAGCTTCTGACAAACACTGCATTCAACTTCAATTCTAGAGTATCAAAATGATTCCTGTTGTAACAGTACATTATAAACAACTATAGGGGCAAATATTGATATATTTGAAAGTGAATAATTACATGTTTCTAAGTTTAATTGGTATTGGTGTGTGCACACAAGTGTTTAAAAGTGCACTTAGAATGCTGAGTATCTCTTTATCTGCCATCCATATATGATAAATAATATAATTTAGAGTTTTGTTTGAGAACATTTCTCATATAATCCTTTTAGGAGCACTGCTACAACACTAGAAAAGAAAATGATTTGTCATCATCATGATGCAAATCCTGGAAAAATTTTTAAGGTGGCGTTTCCTGGATTAAAATCACACTTGAATGCATCAGACAGTATAACATATGAAAGAAAATAAATATTTAATATATTCAAAATCTTGGTATAGTAAATGATGATAGCTTAAGCTCTTCTCTACTAACCATAATATTGAATATGCCCTGCTGCGTGCTCAGTCCCTCAGTTGTGTCCAACTCTGAGACTCCACAGACTGTTGCCCACCAGGCTCCTCTGTCCATGGGATTTTCCAGGCAAGGATACTGGAGCAGGTTGCCATTTCCTCCTCCAGGAGATCATCTTGACCCAGGGATGGAACCTGTGCCTCCTGCTTCCTGTAATCCAGGTAGATTCATTACCACTGAGCCATGGGGGAGGTCCAATATTTAAAATACATTAGTCTTTAAAATTATACATTTTTTAAAAACTTGTTCTTAAATTGCTATGCTTTGTGGGTTTGATTTCACTTTAATAATTCCCTGACCATCTTGTCTGAGGCTGTTTTTGCACAGTTACTAAATCCTGTCTGACAATTTTGACCCCATGAACTGTTGCACGCCAGGCTTCCTTGTCCTTCACTATCTCCCAGAGTTTGCTAAGACTCATGTCCATTGAGACGGGCATGCCATCCAATCATCTCATTCTATGTCCCCGCATTCTCCTCTTGTCCTCAGTCTTTCTCAGCTTTCTCAGTATCGGTGTCTTTTCCATTGAGTGGGCTCTTCGCATCAGGTGGCCAGAGTACTGTAGTTTCAGCATCAGTCCCTCCAATGAATGTTTAGAGTTGATTTTCTTAAGGATTGACTGGTTTAATCTCCTTGCAGTCCAAGGGATTCTCAAGAGTGTTCTCCAACACCACAGTTCAAAGGCATCAATTCTTCGGCACTCAATTTTGTTTATGGTCCAATTCTCACATCCATACATGACTACTGGAAAAACCATAGCTTTGACTAGATGGACCTTTGTTGGCAAAGTAATATCTCTGCTTTTTAATATGCTGTCTAGGTTGTTCATAGCTTTTCTTCCAAGGAGCAAGTGTCTTTTGATTTCATGACTGCAGTCACCATCTGCAGTGATTTTGGTGCCCAAGAAAATAAAATCTGTCACTGTTCCCACTTTTCCCCCATCTATTTGTCATGAAGTAATGGGACAGGATGCCATGATCTTCATTTTTCGAATGTTAAGCTTTAAGCCAACTTTTTCACTCTCATCAAGAGGCTCTCTAGTTCCTCATAACTGCAACAATAAAGATGTTTCTAACATTCAACTCTCAATAAAGTAGAATTCCAGTTGGTGTGAGAGATGAATAAAACAAATACTATAATAAAAAATTCTGTGGAATAGTCTTTGCTAGGTTAAAATAAGAAGGAATTAGATATCTTGCATGCTTCAGACTTCAATAAAATATAATAATCTGGCCCATATGTATGTGTAAAGGATATTTTTGAAATTGATAGATACTTCAAGGTAATGTTATTTAAATGCTCAAGGATAAATCTATAAATCAAATCACTTTAAAAATAATTCATTAATTTAACTAATATATATTATTGTATCCCAGTATGAAACCATATCTGAACAAGAACAATATAATTCAGTCAGATCTTTCTTCTTTTACTTTCATCTCCTACTCTCCCCCTTCCTTCTCCTTCTCTCTTTTGTTCTTTCTATTTGAAAAAAGACATATTTTTAAATTTCTGGCAGCAAAGAGGATTGGCAGCCATGCCAAAAATGCATGGAATATGCATAGAAAATAATAACACTGAATTAAATCCTAAACAGCATTATAAGTTAAGTTGTCACTAACTAGATAGAATGTGACTAGGCATGGGCCTGTGAAAATATATAGAAGTGAAGGAACAGGGCAAAGTAAAATAATGCAATTAATTACCATTGCTAGAGTGAAGTTAGCATTTGGAGACGTGTCATAAAAGAAGTCACATATGAAGTGAGGGCACAAATGATGACAAACCATGAATGATTACAAGGAACTTTACTTTTGATTTGAAAAGCACATGGGAAAAGCAAAGGATTATATGAAAGAAAAATAGCAGAATTATAATTGCTTTTTGAGACAATCTTCTCTGGCTCTGAAGTTTAGTAAATTATAAGGTAAAGTGCCTATGAAAGAGTCCCTATATATTCTTATAGAAATAGGTTTTGGTGAGTAAAGTAACACAGAATAACAATAGAGAGAAAAGTAAAAAAAATAAGCAATTATTTTAAAATAGCATCACATACACACATATGTCCATGCTAAGTCACTTCAGTCATGTCTGACTCTTAATGACCACAGGGACCGTAGCCGGCCAGGCTCCTCTGTCAATGGGGCTCTCCAGGCAAGAATACTAGAGTGGGTTGCTATGCCCTCCTCCACGGGATCTTCCTCACCCAGGGATTGAAACCATGTCTCCTGCAGCTATTTCACTCCAAGTGGATTCCTTACTGCTCAGCCACCAGGGAAGCCTCAAACACATATGCTGTTGCTGCTGCTAAGTCGCTTCAGTTGTGCCGACTCTGTGCAATCCCATAGACGGCAGCTCATCAGGCACCCCAGTCCCTGGGATTCTCCAGGCAAGAACACTGGAGTGGGTTGCCATTTCCTTCTCCAATGCATGAAAATGAAAACTGAAAGTGAAGTTGCTCAGTCTTGTCCGACTCTTCGCGACCCCATGAACTGCAGTCTACCAGGCTCCTCCATCCATGCGATTTTTAAGGCACGAGTACTGGAGTGGGTTGCCATTGCCTTCTCCGTCAAACACATATATGTGTATACAAATATACATCACTACAGTTTTTGTGTAAGAAAATAAAATTACTTATCTTCTAATGAGTAAATTATCTCAATTTATAATTTTTACATTGAACAAGAATATTTGTCTGTATTAACCTAGTTTAAGATAATATATCATTCCAAAGCCTTTTTGTTCAGTCCAGACTGTCCTACTAAGCAACAATATTCCAGTTGCATAAAGACATTTTCCCATACGTTGATCACAAGTATTTAAATATAATTTGTTCTGAATGGTATTTTCCTTCATGACATACACAAAAACGGTTTCCAGTGATTTCTTTTTTTTTTTTTTTTTCATTTATTTTTATTAGTTGGAGGCTAATTACTTTACAGTATTGTAGTGGTTTTTGCCATACATTGACATGAATCAGCCATGGATTTACATGTGTTCCCCATCCTGAACCCCGCTCCCACCTCCCTCCCCATCCCATCCCTCTGGGTCATCCCAGTGCATTAGCCCCGAGCACTTGTCTCATGCATCCAACCTGGACTGGCGATCTGTTTCACACTTGATAATATATATGTTTCAATGCTATTCTCTCAGATCATCCCACCCTCGCCTTCTCCCATAGAGTCCAAAAGTCTGTTCTATACATCTGTGTCTTTTCTTATGTCTTGCATATAGGGTTATCGTTACCATCTTTCTAAATTCCATATATATGTGATTTCTTAAATTACTTATTTCTATCCTCCTAGTATACAAGCAAGAAGTCTTACAGCACTTCTCAAATTTTTCCTTTTCCTTAAGTTGCTGTATGTTCAATCAAGGAATCCTACTGAATACATACTGCTAATCATTTTTAACTCCATTTCTCTGGTTCTTTCACTTGGTGAATTAGAAACATTTGTTTTTCTAAATAATAGACTAGATTGATAATATTAATTTCCATTTTTCCATAGTTTTTATAATCACTGATGAAATTCAGCTAGTCTTCCTAATCTTTGTATTTTAAGTCTTATTATTACTTCAGTCTAGTCTCCATTTCACTGACAGTCTTTCCTCCAAAACACAAATCATTAAATTCTTTCCCCCCTTACATTCTTTCAGTTCTTCCCAATTGCCCCAGGAAAAAAAAGAAAAAAATTTCTCAGGGCATCCAGTAAAGCCTGTTTTTATCTTGCGCTCTCTTGAAAGTGAAAGTGAAGTCACTCAGTCATATCTGACTCTTTGCGACCCCTTAGACTGTAGTCTACCAGGCTCCTCCATCCATGGGATTCTCCAGGCAAGAATTCTGGAGTGGGTTACCATTTCCTTCTCCAGGGGATTTTTCCCAACCCAGGGATCAAACCCAGGTCTCCCGCATTGGGGGCAGACGCTTTAACCTCTGAGCCACCAGGGAAACCCTGCACTCTCTTACCTCGTGGCTTTATAGCACCACTCCTTGCTCTCCCCCTCCCATACTTACATACCTGAAGTGTAACTGCATTTTACATAGCTCAGTGATTGCTTCAGCTTTCATTCCTTACCTCATGCTGTTCTTTTGACCAAAATCTCCCTTTACTTCCTTCTAATAGCATCTGAGTAAAAGATGTTGCTTTTTCAAGACTGAATTATACATATAATCCACTCCCACAATACTTTAGAAACGACTTCAGGTTAGTATATTTTCTATTTTCTCCAACAGACTCTTAGAGTGACGGGCAGAACTGTTTAATATCTTACTAAATAAATCACAACACAATTTCAAGGATCTCTAGGCCACTTTTCTTACCGTTTATTAATATTTTGTAGATTTATATCACTGACATCATTGGAAGTCTATTCTGAATCAGTTATAGAGGGACAAATATCAATCTTTAAAGTACCTTCAAAATATCTACTTCAAAATTAATACGATAAGCATAAGACAGTGTTTATTCCTGTCCACACTCCTGTTTTCACATATTCTAACATCTTCAGAAAATGTTTCCTAAAAAAGAATGCAGAGCGAGTGCTTAAAAAGAAGAGAAAGAAAATGTGAGTTTATAAAAAATGTAATCTACCTGCAGTTAGATAATAACCTCGGTATTCTTTTCAGTCTACTGGGCACACCAGCAACCTCTAATTTATGTTGTATTTTTAAAAGTGAATCCTTTTTCCTTGAAGATAAGCATTCTGTGCCAGACTTCATACTACTACTTCAGATTAATCTACATAAAATATCCTTATGTCTTCTCCTCAAGCTTCCTGAAAAGTTGTGTACCATATATGCAGTTTTATATCTGCATGACCTCAGTGAACTTTTACTATTGTTTAGTTGATAAGTTATGTACAACTCTTTTGCCACCCACAGACTATAGACCTTAGCGTGTCAGGCTCCTCTGTCCTTGGGATTTCCCAGTCAAGAATACTGGAGTGGGCTGCCATTTCCTTCTCCAGGGGACCTTCCAGACCCAGGGATAGAACATGTGACTCCTGCATTGCAGGTGGATTCTTTGCCAATGAGCCACCAGGGAAGCCCTAGTGAACTTTAGGCCCTTCAAAATTAAGCATTAGATGATGAATCATATCATAAAATGAGATATAAGAAATTAAGTTATTTTCTTCTTTGTGGTTGGATGTTGGTCCTTTAATGGAACGGAACCTGGTGGTCTGGAGTCGATGAAAAGAAAGTGAGAGAGAGAGAAAGAGGCTGATATTCCCTGGTTTACGCGGAAAGCCAATAAAGCCCTATTCTTAGAGCTTACACTGCTGCATGTAGGCACCGGGCACCCTCTCAAGTGGGTGAAGCCACAGTGCACCTTCTCAAGAGGGTCTTAGAAGCCCGGGCAAGAAAGTGAGCTCAGCGGGCCTCCGCGCTCCAAGGGATTAGCCTGAAAGAGAGAGAGAAGGAAAGAAAGAAAGACATGGGGACTCAAAGTCTGATGGAGCAAAGGTATTTTAATCAACATGGTAAACATACTGTCTTACAAGGTGGTTATTCTCAGCAAAGATAAAGATTAAAATTCCAGACTTACAAAACATAAGACGATCCCTATCAAAGCAACTCTCTGTTGCAAACAATCACCTTTTACCATTTGGCTCATAAAAAGGAAGAGGGTACTTATCACCGTAATGAGAAATGCCTGGGTTCCTCAGCCCCGGGAAAGGCGTGCCTCTCCTCTTAATTCCTGAATATTTAGGAATTAATAAGGGCCAGAGGGTTCCTGACAGATCCAAAACAGCACACAGGAAGCCTCTTGTTAAATGCTTCTTGACAGTTGGATATCAGACCTTGTTTATCAGTGTTGTTCAGTTGCTCAGTCATGTCCGACTTTTTGCAACCCCATGGACTGCAACACACCAAGCTTCCCTGTCCTCCACTGTCTCCTGGAGCTTGCTCAAACTCATGTCCATTGAGTCGATGATGCCATCCAACCATCTCCTCTGTTGCCCCCTTCTCCATAACCTTATGTTAAAAATGGTACAAAACTAAGAAAATAGCTAATTGAATTTTAGCCAATAACCAAATCTTTTAAAATGAAACATAATTGCCGTGTAACATTGTATAAGTTTAAAGTATACAACTTGCTGATTTTATACATTTATATACTGCAATATGATTACCACCACAGTGTTAGCTAACACCTCTATCATGTCACATAACAGCTTCTTTTTTGCGATGAGAACAATTAAGATCTAGTCTCTTAGCAGCTTTGAAGTTTATAATACCATACTGATGAATACAATTGCTATGCTATGCATTGGATCCCCAGAACTTATTTATCTACTAGTTTCAAGTTTGTACCCTTAGACAACATCTCCACAATTCCACCACTACACATCCCTGGTAACCACCATTCTATTCTTTGTATCTGTGAGTTCTGAATTATTTCATAAACAAAGTCCAGACCTCTATATTCTTATTTTTTAATAACAGCATTTCCATTCCTAAAGAAAAAATTATATGCTTTGTTCACTGCATAAAATTTCATAATTGTTAAAAATATTATTCTATGATAAGAGTTATTATATCCCTAGATCACATTTACTTTCTAAATTAGATTACTTTTCTTTCTAGAACCTTTGTTAATGCAACAAATCATAATAATATTAACAATATATTACTCTTTCTTCTAGGGACCATTTCTAAATTCCTCCATAGGAAGGAAATAAATACTTTTTTTAAACTTTTCTTTTAAGGAAATTAAATATATAGGAGATGCCAAAGTAAGGTTATAAAATTTACACATTCTCACAAATTTTGATGTTAGGGATCAAAAACCTAACCTTTCTGGCATAAAAATGTTTTCCTTACAGTCACATTATTTGTTGATTTCTTTGCTTTGGTCCAGTCACTGTACTGAGCATTTTTAACACATATCATTTAGATTAAGCACTTCAAAAATAAAGTCTTGTGCTTTATATTCATTAAGTCTTTCATATTATGAAGGTAAGGAATCAGAAATTTTAGAAAATGCTGATTTGTACAGTAACAGAGCCTAATTTCAAGACTGTAAGTACTGCCTTTCATAGGTGTGCATATATACATATATATATATATATATATATATATATATATATATATATATGTATTTGCCTATGCTCTATGGCTTATAGGATCTTAGTTCCCTCACCAGACCAGGGATTGAAACTGGGACTCTCAGCAGTGAAAGAACCAAGTCCTAACAGCTGGACAACACGTTATTCACTCACAGATATATTCTTAACCATTAAGACTGTCTCCCTCCTCAGGGAGAGACCAATGGCTATTGAGATCCTGACACATGCCAGACTTTGTTGCATCCTTTATGACAACCTGTTCTGCATTTATTTTTCAAAAACAGGTGATTACTTAATCATTTTCTGTCCCTCTCCTCTTTGGCATTTCTTGTGGAAATAACTGTTGAGTGCTTACTATATGCCAGACACTTTTGTCCTTGCTAGAGACAAGGCAATGTGTAAACCAAACTCTAATTTCATGGAGTTTGCGTTTAGAAATTTCCTCTTTAACTGAGAGATAATTTATAACTAACTTCCTTAATTTCCAGATAATCAGGGCTTTCCTAGATTACTGACTTCTAACTATATTTCTTTGTGGTTAGAGCATACACTCTAAATTCCTTTAAATTCATCAATACTAGATTTTTGGTACAGTGAATGGTCTATCTTGGTAAAGATACATATGCACTTGAAAAGAATGTGTATTCTGTAGTCTTCGGATGCATTGTTCTAAAAATATAAATTAAAACAAGGGATTGTTCAGATATATGTCTTTTATTTATTTATTATTTTTATTATTGACTTTGTTATTCAGTTCATTCGCTCAGTTGTGTCCGACTCTTTGGGACCCCACGGACTGCAGCATACCAGGCTTCCCTGTCCATCACCAACTCCCAGAGCCTGCTCAAACTCATGTCCGTCAAGTCGGTGATGCCATCCAACCATCTCATCCTCTGTCATCCCCGTTTCTTCCTGCTCTCAACCTTTCCCAGCATCAGGGTCTTTTCTAATGATTCAGTTCTTGGCATCGGGTGGCCAAAGTATTGGAGCTTCATCTTTAGCATCAGTTATTAGTATTCATTATTTGGTACATAATTGATAACTTTTGCTTTTCTGATGAATTTTCCCTTTCATCACTATGAAATAATACTTTTTATCTCTGATAATACTTTTTACGGAAGTCTTTCTTTTTCCTGAACTTAGTATATCCACTCTAAGTTGCATATGCTAACTCGTTGTTTGATATATACTTTCTCTCAAAGCGAGTTTCTTCTCTTTTTCTTTTTCCTTCTCCATCCAAACTTTGAAGATGATACTTCACTATCTTCTAGTCTTATGACTTCTGAGTCGCCATTCAAATTCTATTTATATATCATTTTCAGTTTTATCTATTTGTTTTGAAGATTTTTGTCTTTCAGCATTTTGATTTTATGAATATTAACATGGTTTTCTTGGTACTTATCCATTTGAAATTTTCTGAGATGTTTGAAGTTATAAATGCTTTCCATTCACTGCATTTGGATATTTTTGTACATTATTTTTAAAAATATGTCCAGGTCTTCCCATCTGGTACTCAGATTACACATATGTTAAACTTTTTAATACTGTCCCACAGGTTTCTGAGAAACTTATTTTTTCATTTTGAAAATTTCACCTTATTCTCAATTTTTTTTTTCACGGATAATTTCTATTGATCTATCTTCAGGTTCAGGGTTTCTTTCCACTGTCATCTCCCTATGGTTATTATATTAACTAGTGGAAATTTTAATTTCAGATACTGTATTTTCTACTTATGAAACTTCCATCCAGTTCTTTTGCACCATTTCTTTATCTCAGTTATATTTATTATTTTTTTCATTCAACTCAAGTGTGTTTTTCTTTACTTCATGAAGCATAGTTAAATACCTGCATTAAAGTCTTTGATGATTCCATTCTCTGGGTCTTCACAGGGTTAATATCTCATAATTATATTTTCCCTTGAGAATCAGTCATGTTTTTCTAATTCTTTTAATGTCAAGTCATATCTGTAATATATTCTGTCTATTTAATGTCATATTGTACACACACATATCCTTTATAGTCATCTAGAGAATGTTGATGTATTTGTTTCAGCAATCAGCCTAGCTAGGTTCAACCAATTACTACAAGTTCTATCTTGTTTTTGCAGCTAGTAGTTCAAATCTAAGTTAACTTTTTCTAAGTGTTTAATGTTTGTTTGCCTGTGTCATGGAAATACATGTTTCAGGGATTAGGTTAAGATTTGTGCAAGTTCATATGCAGAATCAGAGAATCTTCTTCCCAGCTCCATCTGAAATCTCATTTTCTACTATGGTTCATCAAGTGTTCTTCGCTAGTATTTTTGGTCAGCAGAGTTTCTATACTGAGTGATAGCTGTCTACACTCCACTACTCCATGAGTGGGGGAGAAACTGGACAGGAAAGAAAAATAGTAAAAAATCATGGTCATGACAGTTGCTTCTCCAAATTCTGACCAACCTTTAAAATAAGACAAATTTGCTTACATTCCAACATTTATTGATAGTTTTTTTTTTTGGTTCATTATTTTTTAAATTGTAGAATTTATAGTTACAATTAGAATGATGCATGAAATACAGAGGGCTTTCACTGCTAAAGAGCAACCAGAATTTCAGGGAAAAACTTTGTCTTCATTAATAAGATTAATGAAAATTTCAAATAAAGTTGTTAAGTCTCCTTCCTGATACTTCATGTAATCAGAATTTCACACAATAAAAAGCTAGCTTTTTTTAAATTGACAGGTTTAGTTCACTTAGATTTCATATGAAAAAGACAGATACAGATTTTATTTAGACACAGGTTTGACATATTCTATATTTACATAAATATATACATTAAAAAAAGCCAATTAGGTTAGATTCGGGTACACGTTTATCTAATGGTATCCGCATTGGTAAAGAGTCCACCTATGAATGCAGGAGATGCAAGAGACTGGGGTTCGATCTCTAGGTCAGAAAGATTCCCTTGAGTAGGAAATGGCAACCCACTCCAGTATTCTTGCCAGGATATCCCATGGACAGAGGAGCCTGGCTTGCTACAGTCCATGGGGTTGCAAAGAGTCAGACTCGACTGATCACACTTTAGTCTTATCTAATAGACCCCTTTTTAAAATAAAAAAAAATTTTTTTCTTATATTTGTCACAATTAATAAACAGATGGCTTTTATCATGTATTCTCTAAACACGTTGCTGGTATAAGAAAAGACTGAATTTTGTATAGATAATAATATTTAGTGGATTTACCACAGTTTTAAATTTTCTGATATTTTAGTCAATAATTTCTGATTTATTTTCTTTGCCCAAGATAAAATTGTGCCACCTAAATTATATAACTTTTTATATTTTATTTTATATAATTTGCCTTTTGCTATAATTAATGATAATGGAGGTATTTTATATATAACTTTATTTCATCTTTAAATATTACATTGGACTTTCTGGCATTTATTGACACAATAATTTACATTGACCTATTATTTTTATGGAGATAAATTCATATTTATAGGTTGTTCTACATTGATATATTCTCTCATAGTAGGGGTGAATGCTCATATCCCATTACTGATGCTTCCTTAGTAGTATAACATTTCATCATCTATCCACTTTTAACTTTATTCTGTCCAGAAAATGTGTGGGTTCATTTTAATTCATTGATTAGTTGGAAAAGAATTCTTCACAAAAAATACAAATCTTTTTCCTCCTTTTATTGAAGCTAGAAAGTCTTGAAAGGCCATATATTCTGCTTTTCCCTCAGGCCCATTGGAAAAGCACCAGTTCCTGAGGAATAACTGATTTTAGCTTCCCCTTAAATACATTTGTAACTCTATTTAATTCTCAGATCTAGTATTAAAAAACCCCCTTGCCTACAGAAAATCACTAATAAGGTGTACATTTAATTTAACCTCTACCTTTTTCTGACCCAGTTTCTCATTTAGTTCAGAACTTGGGCATACAGAGGCATGTTATTTATTTGCTTCCTTTAACATCAGAATTTTATCACTCTTAATTGTTTGTACTATCAACTCTATGAATTCTATTTCATCATATATGCAATATTCTAATTTTTTAGCTAAAACAATAAAATGTTATCTGTGTTAGGATAAAAATAGAAGTTTTCTTGTATCCTACATTTTTAAATAGCTTTACAGTCCTCATTGGTCATACTTTGAAGATTTTCAAATGTAACTGAATAACATTTTTTTGCAATCATAAATCAATTCGGATTGCTTTCAAATCTTAATAGCAACACTTTTGGGTATCTATAAGCAGTCACCATCAATTTTCCACTCGGACATGGAATGTGTAAAATAGAAAAAGTAAACTATTGGTGCATTATAGAAACATACTATAACAGTTAATTCAATCTTGTCTGACAAGGGTATTTAAATTAGTCTTATAGATAATTGTTATAAAGGTGGCTAATTTCCCCCCTATCAATAATAGCTATATTTCCCATATTCAACTCTCTAAGTCAATTTTGAAATTCAGGTTACTTACAATTTTCATTGATTATAAATGCTATTTTGGTTTGGCATTTTTCATACTTTCAAATTAAAGCAATAGAAACTAAAAATCAAAGCATTTTATGTGTTGAAATGATTCTAAAGTGTGCATAGTGATTAAAATCACTGAAAGGCTTTACATTTTTATGGGTACTTTACTCTGGAAGCACTTCAATAATTTTAAATTACTCTTCACTATACAAAGCAGTTTAAATTTATTGGAAATGAAATCTGGAAGAGTTCAACTTCTGGGCAATGTTGTACATACTGCTTGAAAATTACTAAGAGCACTTTAGTGTTTTTTATAAGCACTTCATTTAAAGGTGATCTGAGCTTTGGTGTGGAATGATATTAGAAAGATCTAGAGTTGCTGGAATCACTCCAACTTCAATTCCAATTTGAAAAATGGAAGTTTTTTGATAAATAATTTGATACTGCTTAATTTTTCAATTATTTCTAGTATACATTTAATACACAAACATATTTTAAAATATTTGTTAAAAATCTAACTTTCAGAATAATTCACAATTTATTTCAGGAAAATAGGTGAAGTTCCAGTGATTATAATTTGCAATGTCAGACTAACGGGCAAGGGAAGATCAGAGAAATTCTGATTCTATCAAAACTGTGCCACCAAATGATTTTACATTATCTACTATATGTTATACCAGTATATGTTACTGCAACAAAGTGCATTATACAATAAGCTAACATTAATACAATATGGATGTATTAGTAGTAGATATATTATTTCACTAAATAACAAATTGGATATATAAATTTCAAACAATAGCTATTATTTTGCAAGTGTGACTATCTCAGAATCAGTAACCTTAAGTATGAATAGAATTTTCAGGGAGAGATACTATCTTCAGAATAATGATATTTATAAAAGTAATATTAAGAGCATGTTATCTAATAGCTTTAACATCTTAGCAGTGTGTATTCTCTCCCTGATGTAACTTCATGTTTACATACAAAACACCATGCTACATAAGCACAGTAACTAATGCATGATTTTGTCTACAGATAATAAGCACTGGCAGTTAAAAATTGACCTACCAAGGCACAATGTTACCCTGAACCTTAAAGAATAGCGACTTTTTTGGTTTCCCCTTAGTAAAGAAGTAGACCCTTAAGCATTTTGTCAGCGTTTCAGGAGTGATGAATAAGCTGGCTTGAAGTACTTCACACATGCATTTTAATGATTAGAAGGGATTATAATTCTCCCTAGCCTACCTATAATTCCATAGGAACCTAACTCCTGAAACTGAACCTGCATTATCTGGTAGGCATCTTTATAAATGAATCTAGAAATGCTGTTCACAGTATTTGCCTCCAGTGACATTCATCCTAATTGAATTGTAAATGAAGCAGTCAGGGTGTAAACCAACCTACAGCTCTCTTCACTACTGAAAGACAGGGAAAGGCCTTCAATATATCCCCTTTCATTGCTGGTAACTCTGAAATGACATTGAGATTTGTCCATTCAGAGCTTCTCTTTTTATGGGAAGAGCTTCATTTTAAATTGCCTATATCTTCAAGGTGTTCACTGGAGTGTCCTTGAAATAAAGGAAACTTGAGAGTCAAATTCATATATATCATAAGCAAAAAATGCTAACTCTGTGATCTATTTGCAAAATAATACCCAGTAGTTTATTAAAATATGGTAAGTAACTACAGGCTAAATGCTTTAACTAAATTTGGAAGATGCAAGTACCTCTCAAAGTGTCTGAAATATCAAAATATATCTTGATTTTTATTCTTGGCGGACAGTCTAATTCACACTTTGTGAATATGTTAATCAAACGTACAGTGGTATGGAGAATCAGTTACATTTCTAAAATACACATATTTCAAACATTAGAAATCCAACTTGACATCAAATAATTGTGATAGAAAGAAAAAAAATGGAATAAATACTTTTTGACTTGACTGCTAAAAAATTGCCAAGATTTAACAAAAAGTGAAAAATAGGTAAATTTATGAAATATATACTATAGTTTTTTTAAAAAAGAGTCATCACTGTTATATTTTAGTGAACAGAACACTTGGTATGATGGGCAATAGAGCATAGTTTAAGAACCATTGACAGTAATAGACTCTATTCCTAGCAACTTGAGGTTCCCTTACTTGCCTAAATATTACTATGCCTGACTAGAATTAACTTTACACTATTGTTCAAACAATCTAACCTCACTCCACTTTGACAAACGGAAATAATGAAAAATCTGAAATAAAGTATCAGCAATTTGAAATAATGAAATTGACAAATGTGGATCTATCAAAGGGCTTCTCAAGAGGCGCTATAGTAAAGAACCTGCCTGTCAATGCAGGAGATGCAACAGACCTGGATTTGATCCCTGGGTTGGAAAGATCCCCTGGAGTAGGAAGTGGCAACCAGCTCCAGTATTCTTGCTTGGAAAATTACATGGACAGAGGGACCTGGTGGGTTATAACCCATGGACCGCAAAGAGCTGGACATGACTGAGCGACGAAGCACAGCACAACTTTATCCATTTTGGTGAAGTCAGTAACTTGAAATAAAATGAAGCTAACCAATGTAGAGATATCAAACGGTCAGACTTAACACATAAAACTCCACAGCAATTAAAGGAAAAATAGGAGAATTGAAAATGTAAGAGAAAAATTGATATTGGTAGAGAAAATATTGTGAAGGTTCTTATGCCATAATACAGTAAGATCATGGAGGCAGTATAATATGTACTAAAGTTATTTATGGACTAATGAGAAAGTATGTTGGGATAAAAAAAAAACTGAAATAAAAAGTGCTATGGCATAAATTCTGTCCTTCTAAAATTCATAAGGTCCTAACCTATTTTAATCAAGAGAGCATGGCTTGCTGCCTTTCAACTAAAAATTACAAGGCAAAATGAATGGTAAAGAAAACAGTTTGAAAAAACTGAACAAGCATCAGAACCAGAGTCAGATGTGTCAAGAATGCTGGACTTAGCACAGTTCAGTTCAGTTCAGTCACTCAGTCATGTCCGACTCTTCATGACCCCAAGAACCTCAGCACGCCAGGGCTCCCTGACCATCACCAACTCCCGGAGTTCACCCAAACTCGTGTCCATTGAGTCAGTGATGCCATCCAACCATCTCATCCTCTGTTGAACCCTTCTCCTCCTGCCTTCAATCTTTCCGAACATCAGGGTCTTTTCAAATGAGTCAGCTCTTCCCATGAGGTGCCCAAAGTATTGGAGTTTCAGCTTCAATATCAGTCCTCCCAACGAACATTCAAGACTGATCTCCTTTCAGATGGACTGGTTTGATCTCCTTGCAGTCCAAGGGACTCTCAAGAGGCTTCTCCAACACCACAGTTCAAATGTATCAATTCTTTGGTGCTCAGCTTTCTTTAGAGTTCAACACTCACATCCATACATGACTACTGGAAAAACCATAGCCTTGACTGGATGGACCTTTGTTGACAATGTCTCTGCTTTTTAATATGCTGTCTAGGTTGGTCGTAACTTTCCTTCCAAGGAGTAAGCATCTTTCAGTTTCATGGCTGCAGTCACCATCTGCAGTGATTTTGGAGTCCAAAAAAATAGTCAGCCACTGTTTCCCTATCTATTTGACATGAAGTGATGGGACTGGATGCCATGATCTTAGTTTTCTGAATGTTGAGTTTTAAGCCAACTTTTTCACTCTCCTCTTTCACTTTCATCAAGAGGCTCTTTAGTTTCTCTTCACTTTCTGCCATAAGGGTGGTGTCATCTGCATATCTGAGGTTATTGATATTTCTCCCGGCAATCTTGATTCCAGCTTGTGCTTCTTCCAGCCCAGCATTTCTCATGATGTACTCTGCATATGAAGTAAATAAGCAAAGTGAGAATATACAGTCTTGACGGACTCCTTTTCCTATTTGGAACCAGTCTGTTGTTCCATGTCCAGTTCTAACTGTTGCTTCCTGACCTGCATACAGATTTCTCAAGAGTCAGATCAAGTGGTCTGGTATTCCCATCTCTTTCAGAATTTTCCACAGTCTATTGTGATCCACACAGTCAAAGCTTTGGCATAGTCAATAAAGCAGAAATAGATGTTTTTCTCGAACCCTCTTGCTTTTTCAATGATCCAACAGATGTTGGCAATTTGATCTCGGGTTCCTCTGCCTTTTCTGAAACCAGCTTAAACATCTGGAAGTTCACGGTTCATGTAGTGCTGAAGCCTGGCTTGGAGGATTTTGAGCATTACTTTACTAGCCTGTGAGATGAGTGCAACTCTGTAGTAGTTTGAGCATCCTTTTGCATTGCCTTTCTTTGGAATTGGAATGAAAACTGACCTTTTCCAGACCTGCGGCCACTGCTGAGTTTTCCAAATTTGCTGGCATATTGAGTGCAGCACTTTCACTGCATCACCTTTTAGGATTTGAAATAGCTCAACTGGAATTCCATCACCTCCACTAGTTTTGTTCGTAGTGTTGCTTCCTAAGGCCCACTTGACTTCACGTTCCAGGATGTCTGGCTCTAGGTGAGTGATCACACCATCGTGATTATCTGGGTTGTGAAGATCTTTTTTGTATAGTTTTTCTGTGTATTCTTGCCACCTCTTCTTAAAATCTTCTGCTTCTGTTAGGTCCATACATTTCTGTCCTTTATTGAGCACATCTTTGCATGAAATGTTCCCTTGGTATCTCTAATTTTCTTGAAGAGCTCTCTAGTCTTTCTACATGGAGAGCCAAAACAAAACAAAACTAACAAAGAAACAAAAACTTATGACCAACATGCTAATAACTTTAATGGAAAAAGTAGACAACATGCAAGAACAGAGGGGTAATATAGGTAGGCTCTTCAGACTGAAGGAAGATAATGGAGGTTCAAAGCTGAAATTTACATAAAGATAGGATCTCAAAGTAGGAAAAAGTGAAAATAAAACCTTTATTTTTATTCTTAATTGATCTAACTATAGAGAATTAATGGCTAAGTAAACATATACATTAGAATCCACTTTTAGACAAAACAATGCCATTTTCTTGCTGTTAGCATATAGATTTTTTAAAATATCTGTTGTTTACAGTTTTCATTTATTTTATATTAATTTTTATATGAAATTACCCTTTATGGCAAAACAGTGTTATTTCAGTTCACTGTTTAAGAAAGAAGTTTCAGAAACACCGAGAGGTATGTGTAAGTCAAATATCACAGTACAGACCTCTGAACTATTCTCTCTGATGTCTCCTTTAAGGAAGAAAAACGTTCCTCAAGGAATGTTGAAGCATCATGTGTAAACTGCGGGCACATTACAAAAGACATGACATGTTTCAGGCACAAGACTTGCTATGCTAATGTCAATAAAGAGCCCTAATAGTAAATTGATTATCTGAAGTTAGATATACAAAATTATGCTGTACAAAGTAGTGATAATCCTCATTAGGTGATGAGATGCCAAATTTCAGGCATACCTAAAATGTATTCAAATAAATTGTTCTTCTGTTGAGGAGTGCTTGAGAATCTACACTCACACAGATAACTTGCTTTTACAAAGTTTTCCTTTCCAGATTTATTTGTTCTTTTATTTTAGTTGTATATGAACTTCCTGTAAACATGTGACTCCATAGACTCTAGATTCTGATTAACTGGCATGTACTATCTCTGTGCCATACCACATTATTTTGATTATCTAGCTTTATAGTAAAGTGCAATATCTGGTAGATAAGTGCCCTTCCCATTCTGTCCCAGTGTTTTCTTGCTAATCATGGTTCCATTAATATTCTGTCTAAATGTTTCAATCACATTGTAAGTTTCAAGAGTAAGTTAAATATATTTATTAAATTTGTCAAATCTATAGATTTCATTAGGTATATCTATGGCATCTTATGATTTATGTAAATGCTTTCTCTCTCAAATAATTTTTAATTTCCTCAATACATTTTATAATTTTTACATATGACTCAAAACATTTATTAGATGCATGTCTATGTCCCTTATGTTTGTTCCTATACTCTACTGAGCTTTTTAAATGAAATTACATTTTCTCATTGGTTTATGGTAAATACAAAACTTGTTGATTTTTGTATGTTATCTTCTATCCAGCAGGGTGGTGTTTGATACTCCTAGAATTAAGCTGGTTGGGGATTGAAAACACAGCTTTATTATATTTTATATTGAAATTATAGTTAAAATACAATATCAATAACTTAAAGATTAAAATTCTCTAGTAACTAAGAACAATATATTTCTGTTCAGTGATTATTAATCCTCAGCAAGATCTGATTCCTTTTTCTTGAGCACACAGCTCAATTATATTTCCCATTCCTCTTGTTGGAAGGTAAAAAAGCAATATCAATAAAATTTTTAGGCAAAGGAATGCAAGCAGAATGGGTATATGATCACTAAATATCACAGGAATATTTTGTCCCTGCTATTCATATAAGAGGCACCTTGGGATAAGGGTGACAATACAATAAGCAGCTTGGATCCCTTGTGTTACCATTTGTAGAGGAGTTAATTGACCTCTATTGGACTATAACACGAGCAACAAATAAACCTTTACTAGGTTAAGACACTGAGATTTGGGAATGCACTATTACAACACTTCACGTAGTCTAGTATTATCTGTAGTTATTCCGAGTTGTTAGCCAGTCCTAAAACATTAACACTGAGTTAATCATTCTAAGCAAAATAGCAATGTGTCAAAATATAAAGTGGACTTTATAAAAGTATTAACATAGTGAGTATTCATTAAATAGATAATATGGAATAGGTGTTACTCAAAATACTATAAGTTTAGCATGAAAAAATAAAAATTTCAGTCACCCTGGAAATCACATATTATTTGAGGAAATACTGTTCTACTTGAACACATAAATCAAGAAACTTTGAGTCATAAACAGAAAATATTTTCTAACAGAAACAAATACAAATTCCATAAAAAATTCGTCTAAATGAAGTAAATATTTGTTTTAACATTTCTAGCTATTTCCAATTATCTACCTCAAAATAGATAAATAACATGAAAGTTTTTTTTTAAGTTGTTGGTGAGCTTCAACATTTTGTTGGACAAAATATACATGATGTAAGTCTTCTTTTTTGTTATTTTTACTGTGAGAAGGCATTAAAAATATCATGATGATATTACTCACTTCTGAGACCACTACAATCAATGTCTCAATTCAAGTACCACTTTTCTCTGATTTGTTTTCTAAGAACACTTTCAGTTGAATTGAAAAAATTGAGGCTCAGATTTTAATCGAATCAGTATAATAAAGATATGAATCATTTTCAATTTTAGAGCTGTATTCCCAACTTTGAATAACTAGAACTAGTGAGATTTGTGATAGAATAGTATGTGTTCAGGTAAATTTTTTCAAATATTTAGCTTCTTATATTCATGGGTTTCTCTAAATTATTTATACATTATTAAAAATGTATGTTGCAAAGAAACAGAACAAGAGAATTATAACTTAATGATACATTATTCACAGGTCAATGCACAATCTTTGTGAGGTAGTTTGGCTTTCTTGGTCATTTGGAGAGTTTCTCTTTAGATGATTAATCAGTGTAGACTTTGATTGAAAAGATATACTAGAGTTAGTAGCAAGTCTTTTTTCCTTCAAATGAAACCAAGTAAAAGTGAAACAGAGAAATAAGAAAGTATAATTAGGACTTAGAATGAGATATGACTGAGACAGAGAGAGAGAGGGAGAAGGAAGAAAGAAGGAAGAAAGGAGCAAAAAATAAAACCCATATGTACACAGGACCCCTTTCAAGAAGATGCTTTCTTGTTGTGTAGCTCTAAGGAGTTTGGCTAACTGGTATGCCTTCTTGGGTCAGACCCTGGCCAATGACTAAGCAAAGCAGTGCTAACTATAGCCCTGTCTTTCTTAAGGGGTCCCCAGACAAGGGACAACACCATACAAGTCCTTTGTTCAAGGGCTTAGTTAGCCATTAAACCTAAGGTTGAACTTTGCTCCAGAATTCTCCTTGCGGCTGGCAGAGACTGTCCAGTTTGCTTTGTGGTATGAGGGCTTCCTCATACATTCGTATATGTTACCTATTCCATTTCTCGTGTTATTCCCTAATATATTTGTGCCTCCAATTCTCTCTCTCAGTATCTACTTCCCAGAAAAAACAAAACAAAACAAAACAGACCTTACAACAAGTATCTTTTGAATGTAGCAGGAAATAAAACTTATCTCACAATTGTATTTAAGAAATTGGAGTTAAAAGGAATCAATGTTCCTTATTGATACATTCTGACATCAACACAGGAGGTTGAAAGATTTGATTAGGTATACGTGGCAGTTATGTTTCTAGCAATTTCAATATTTCTAAATGAGTAAAAAAGTTGCTCAGTCGTGTCCGACTCTTTGCGACCCCATGGACTATAGCCTACCAGGCTCCTCTGTTCAAGGGATTTTCCAGGCAAGAATACTGGAGTGGGTTGCATTTCCTTCTCCAGGAGATCTTCCTGACCCGGATATTGAACCCAGGTCTCCCACATTGTAGGCAGGCGCTTTACCAGGGAAGTGAGTAAAATGAGTAAAAACAACACCAATTGCCTAATGCCTGGTGAGCACTCTCCTAGCTTTTCACTTGTGGTGTTATTTTTAATATCCTTAGTTTTCAACTGACACATTTCAACTACAATCTAAGTAAAAATTTAAGTATGCAAAATTATATTAATTATAATTATATTGCTATAAATTTCCACTCCAGACAGTGTTCAGAAAAAGGAAAAAAAAAATGTGCCCAAGCAACACTGTATAATTTTGATGTTATTTAAAATCAAATTAATAGATAGAGATAAAACAAACAATCCACACTCTGTAATTTCACAGTCTTGAAAGAACCTGTCACATAATGGAAAATGCCTCTTAATTTTGTCATAAGACATAAGCAATACTTATTGACCAGTGTGCCTTTTTCAGAGGCATACCAAAAAGACAAACTAGTAGCTAAGGAGTGCTAGAGAAAATGAGTCTTGGAACTAGTTTCAAAACAGAGTATCCAGAGTATTGTACATGTCATGCTGTAGTCAGTAACCTAATGCTTCTCATGGCACTGATAGATTTCTACTGCTAATATTCGCTTATCATCACACCTTGTCAACTAGTAGCTTGAAGCATATTTATCACATCAGATGCTAGTTGTGTAAAAAAACTGAGAATATCAAAAAAGCATTTTTAGTAGTTGCATTGGAAATAGCACTCTATTACATCACCCAGCACTACATGCTCTTTCTCTATAATCTTGTAAAACTTCAGCAGCAGAGAAATAGACTCAAGGATTAGTATTGATTCTCAGGTACAAGCATCATGTTGTTGTCATGACAATGAACCAGAGCTACAATTGTGTTCTCATTAGAAATGATACAGTAAAGCTCCACATATCACACCACAAGCGCAGCAGCTTATTCTGCTTACATGCAAAGCCATCAGAGAAGGAGGCAGTCTATAAGAGCTTTATATCTCATCTCTATGCCAACTGCAAACTGGATGTGGACTAGAAAATTGGCCAAAGTGTTTGTTAGCCCATGTGACCTGTGCACAAATTGTCAGATTGGTACATTTATCTTGGACCATCTGTATCAAATTTGTCTTATTATTTTTTTCACCCTAACTCCAAAAATCAAACAGATTATCCTAAGTGGTTGTACAATACCATATGAGCTAATCTGGATAAAACAATGTGATTCTACTACAGGGATAATAACATAATGAATGCAATAAGTTTCAACAGAAAATAGATTCTTATTACCAAAGGGTATACTGTAAATTGTAAATAAAACGATTCCCAATTTTCCTATTTGCACACACAAATAAATAAAAAGAACCCCTGTTCTTAGTGATTAAGTTTTATAAATGTCTTCATATAGATGTGTCCAAGCACTTTCAAGTATGAACAGGCTATTTGCAAATGCAAAATTACTATCTTAAATGAATGCAAATAGTGTTTCTATATTTCAATGACATATACACTGACATGTCTGACAAAACCATAACCCAAGTCACAAGGAGCTTGCTGTTCAAAATTAATTATATTTTCAAAACCTGAAGCTAGAGGCTTACTCTTCTAATATCTCTGATAACTAATGTTCTAAAAATTCCACCTCTGACCAGGAAAATAGTTCAGTGGTCTCTCTTAACACAAGCTGATTTTGGGGTGAAGTGAACATGATCACATTTAGCCTGTCAATAAAAGCAAATAAACACTTTGGCAGAGAATGACTCTGTGCTGAAAATTGTGAGTGGCAGTGCTGTTATTGAAAACAAAATAATGTGAAATCTGATTTCACTTGTGTGTCAACTGTGTTTCTATATATATATCACAATATATTTTTTCCTAATCCAATTTAAAATACTTTGGATTTCATTATATTGGAACTTCCTTTATTTTTCACACTTCTAGTAACTTTCAAAGAAACAAATAATTCAGCTGGGGGTTGGGGTACACATTTTAAAATGGTAGTTTTATTAGGTAGGAAGTTAGGCATGAGCAAGGAGGGGTGGCCCAGGTGAAAGGGATGCAAGCTAATCTCTAGATGCTAAATCCTACCTGAGACTCACCCCATTACCACTCTGGAGAGCTCATAGATATGCTACAAAATAACCACAGAGACTTTTCCAACCCTGGCACATGGGCCCTAGGCACACAGTGGGATACAAACTAACCACAGTGGCTTCTCAACTCAGGCACATGCACCCTTGATGTACAGTTATGTCCTCTAGTGACCTTAGGCAGCTGGGTTCATAAATATTCTATACATACATACATCTGATATACACATTTATGACAGACTGAATTATGGGAAAGACAGGCACAATAGAGCCTGTTGTTATGTCAATCAAAACTCTCAGCCCATGCTGAACTACATGCATGAATATATAGAAGCCCTGTCTTGAAAACCCCCTTAATTCATCATTCTGGGGCCAGTGCCTCTCTTGGTTTGACTCACCTCTCCCTTGAAGTGTACTTTCCGTTCATTCTGCTCATTCCTATCCTTTCCTTAATAAATTTGTTTTTGCCACAGGTAAGACCTCAGATTCTTCTTTGTATCCTTACCAAGAACCAAGGCCCATGAGGTAGGGTCCTCTTCATTCCTCCCTCACCTATCTCCAGTAACAGTTTGAAATGTAAAGTGGGATGTGTATTTCATTTGATTAATGGTAAATGTCCAAACACCATGGTATTTGAATTATTGTATGATAAACTCTTAAAAATTATGTACTGGAATTAAAGAGATATGTAATAAGATAAGCTGTTAAAAATCTGTTTTCTCACTTTAACTTAAGCTTAAATAACTATATGTTATCTGCTTGTTAAATTACATCTTAGGGTAGATTAAGCATGAATAATTTTCCTGCATGATGTTTCACTTAGTTTAAGGAATGCTTCCATAATTTCTTCATTTTTTCACGTCCCTTCAAAATAAAAACTAATAATTACCTTAATTTATATACTTTAAAAGTTAGTTAAATATTTTTATATTTCTGTATATTTGAAATGATATAAAAATTTTTTAATAATTTCAACATGTTTCCAAAACAGAAAGCAGACAGCCAAAAATGGAGAAAGGAAACAAAACTCCCATATATTGTCTCCTATATTAGCAAAGTCTTTTCAGATGAAGAAAGTAATTTGATTTTTACAGATGTGATCTCATAAAGAACACTGAAATAAGATGAAAAATGGAAAAGAATAGATTTTCTACAAAACATTTTAAAACAAACATTTCCCCTGTTGTGGGGGGGTGGGGTGGGGGTGGGCGGAGAAGAGTTTTATAGTTCCTGAAAACATTTTTTCTATTTATTTACCTGTTAAACTTAAATATTGACATATTTATTTCACTAGATGGAAGAGATTATTTGATCATAATATATTTTGACATTTCCACTGACATAAACATAAATTTGAACTTAAAAAGTGAATCCCTCTGTGAACTAAGCCAATTCTTCCTAGCAGATTACTGTAAATTATTTCTAATTGTGTGTATCTACTGACTCAAAAGGCAATTACTCAGGGAAGATGATAGTGTTAAAAAATCTTACTGTATATATTATAAACATTTTTGGTATTCATGGCTTGGCATAAAAAATAAAATTTTACTGAAAATATCACTTCTTCCATCAGTCTTTTATGAAATAATTTCAATGGAAAAAACAAAGAATTTAATTCTACTCATTCAGAACACACACTTCCCCACAGTCTTGTGGCCTTGCTGAATTTGCTTAAGTACCTTCAGTATTAAAAAGCAGACACATTACTTTGCCAACCAAGGTCCATCTAGTCGAGGCTATGGTTTTTCCAGTAGTCGTGTATGGATGTGAGAGTTGGACTATGAAGAAAGTTGAGTGCCGAAGAACTGATGCTTTTGAACTGTGGTGTTGGAGAAGACTCTTGAGAGTCCCTTGGACTACAAGGAGATCCAACCAGTCCGTCCTAAAGGAGATCAGTCCTGAGTGATCATTGGAAAGACTGATGTTGAAGCTGAAACTCCAATACTTTAGCCACCTGATGCAAAGAGTTGATTCATTTGAAAAGACCCTGATGCTGGGAAAGATTGAAGGCAGGAGAAGGGGTCAACAGAGGATGAGATGGTTGGATGGCATTACTGACTCAGTGGAGATGAGTTTGAGTAAACTCCGGGAGTTAGTGATGGACAGGGAAGCCTGGCGTGCTATGATCCATGGGGTCATGAAGAGTTGGACACGACTGAGTGACTGAACTGAACTGAACTGAACCTTCAATACGGTAACTCTTCCATTTTGTATTTACTTGCTCTATATGTTGTCACCCCTTGAAGAATGTAACCTTCTAAAAGATAGATGTTTTTTTATTCATCATTTTACTACCATCACCATGGTAGGTGCCTAGGACACAGTGGATAGCCAATGATGTGTTACTGCATTTTAAAAAATAAATGAATAATTGAACAATTATATGAGACAAACCTTTGATAATCCTTATGATAGGCTAAGAAATTTAACAAGGTTGCTCAGCATATTTGAAATTTAGGGCCTATTACAGATTTGAGGACAAAAGATCTTTATTTGGTTTTGTAATAAAAGTATATTTCTCAGGTTAGTAGAGTAAAGAGATTCATGCATTAGGAATTATGAGCTATTTTCTTCATGTTTTATAAACATATTTTGGTCCATTTTCTCTGTTACTGTGATACTTTCTTCTATCAGGTAAAAACTTGACAGACAAGGGACCTAAGTGCTTCTACCTTGATATCTCCCTCTCCAACCCACAATGCTTATCATGACCTCTAAGGACTTTAGATAGTGAAGAGAGTTTTCCTTCATTGATTTTAAAAAAATGTATAATTTTTTCTGCTACTACACATTATTTTAAACTTCAGGTCCTGTTCCTGGGTAAATAAAGGGGATTTGTTTTTCTCATTCTGAGACACAAAAATGCTGAAAGACTGCTTACAGGTAAAATGCCATTACCCCCAATATGAATGACATGGTCTTTGGAAGCAACCCCTGATGCATGGGTCCTGTCTCATAATCAATGTAAAGCAGTATCTATCTTCCAGTACTCTTGCCTGGAAAATCCCATGGACAGAGGGGCCTGGTAGGCTACAGTCCATGGGGTGGCAAAGAGTTGGACACAACTGAGCGACTTCTCTTTTACTTTTCACTTTCATGCATTGGAGACGGAAATGGCAACTCGCTCCAGTGTTCTTGCCTGGAGAATCCCAGGGACAGAGAAGGCTGGTGGGCTGCCGTCTATGGGGTCGCACAGAGTCAGACACGACCGGCATGACTTAGCAGCAGCAGCAGCATCTTTCTTTTAAAAGAATACAGCTGGCACAGATCAGTGAACCAGTGATGAAATCAGGCCTTAAAATCTCATATGCAGAAAAATGAGCCTGAAGATTCCCTGCTTAAAAAAAAAAAAAAAAAAAAAAATCTCAAAAGTCTAATGCCAGCCAAAATTGTAAGGTCAAATTAAAGTATGTGCAATTCTCTTAGGTGGAACAAACTAATATCCCATGCTCAATATATCCAACTTCATGCATAGCTTAAACAACCATCAGGCATAAAGTAAAACAAAAGCCTAATGGTAAAGAGATGCTTACTCCTTGGAAGGGAAGTTATGAACAATGCAGACAGCATATTAAAAAGCAGAGATATTACTTTGCCAACAAAGGTCCGTCTAGTCAAGGTTATGGTTTTTCCAGTGGTCATGTATGGATCCGAGAGTTGGACTGTGAAGAAAGCTGAGCGCCGAAGAATTGCTGCTTTTGAACTGTGGTGTTGGAGAAGACTCTTGAGAGTCCCTTGGACTGCAAGGAGATCCAACCAGTCCATCCTAAAGGATATCAGTCCTGGGTGTTCATTGGAAGGACTGATGTTGAAACTGAAACTCCAATACTTTGGCCACCTGATGCGAAGAGCTGCCTCATTTGAAAAAACCCTTGATGCTGGGAAAGATTGAGGGCAGTCAATGACAGAGGATGAGATGGTTTGGATGGCATCACTGACTCAATGGATATGAATTTGGGTGGATTCTGGGACTTGATGATGGACAGGGAGGCCTGGTGTGCTGCGATTCATGGGGTCACAAAGAGTCAAACATGACTGAGTGACTAAACTGAACTGAAATTTAAAGAGCAGTTCATTCAACTCACATGTTTTACTGGATGCCTCTTATGCACAAGGCACACTTTAGAGCTCCTAGAAAAAAGGTTGAGCAAGACACACATCTCTTTACTTCCCTCCAAACTTACAGTCAAGCTGAAGAGACATACTTAATAGAACGAAAACAAACAGGGACTTTTCATGTAGTTATTAATTATTCTAAAACTAAAAAATGGGATATGGTAACTACAAGGTCAAAGAAGACTCCTCTTGGGTGGTGATATTTATCAGAGATGAATATAATAAGAAAAAGTTATCTATGAAAACATGTGGAATGGGGTTGCCAAGAGTCAGCTATGACTGAGCAAAAGAACAAGTGGCTCTTTGTAAGGAAGGGGCACTTTTAATGAATAGTTCAATGAGCCTATCTGAGCAATGCTGCCTAGAGTGAGAAACGATTTAAATTTCTTCATCTCTCATTTCAGGAAAAACAAGAATTTCTTAGAGAATCTGGCCAGAGGAATATGCAGTACTAGCTCAAGAAGCAAGCATAAGAAGATGATTAGAGCCAATTTTGTTTATTCATAGCATTTCTGACACAAGTAAGTGGGGGCCAAGCTGATGGTAAAATAGTCAGCCTGAGGTGCAACATCTGCTGTATCCAGAGGTTTTCTATATACAGAGAATCACAAGCTGGCAGGAATTCTGACATCCTTAAAATTTAAAAGGTTTTCCAGGTGTCTCAGTGGTAAAAAAATCCACCTGCAAATGCAGGTGACACCAGTTCGAATCCTGGATTGGGAAGAGCCACTGGAGAAGGGAATGGCTACGCACTCTAGTACTCTTGCCTGGAGAACTCCATGGACAGAGAAGTCTGGTGGATTATAGCCCATGGGGTCACAAAAGAGTCAAATGTGACTTAGTGACTACACAACAACAAAACAATTTAAGCCACGTCATTCTAGAATTTGTGGTAAAGCTGGTGAGAACGGGACTTGACACTCTTATTTCCTGTTTGGCCAATGAATGTAAAATTTAAAAGTATACTTTTTAAGAGACTGAATGTCAGAACCTTTCAGTTCTAACAGCCTGCAAGATTGGATAAAATGTCCCTGTTTTTTTTTACTTATGCAGGAAATCAGAACATGTCACCTCAAAATTTGCCTTTGACATAAAATTTATTTTTAGCTACAGGACTACAGTATGATATCATTTACATGTGAAGTCTAAAAAATAACACAAACAAACATATATGCAAGACAGAAATAGTCTCACAGACATAGAAAAAAAAAATTGTGTTTACCAACGGGGAGGGAAGAAGGAAGGGAAAAATTAAGGGCATGGGATTAACAGACATGGACTGCTATATATAAAATAGATAAGCAACAAGGATAGACTGTATAGCAAAGGGAATTATTAACCACTATCTTCTAATAAGAGGCCCACCTGGGGCTTCCCTGGTGCTTCAGGTGGTAAAGAATCCACCTGCAATGCGGGAGACCTGGGTTCAATCCCTGGGTTGGGAAGACCCCCTGGAGGAGGGCACGGCAATCCACTCTAGTATTCTTGCCTGGAGAATCCCATGGACAGAGGAGCCTGGTGAGCTAGAGTCCATGAGGTCACAAAGAGTCAGATATGACTGAGTGACTAAGCACATCTTCTAATATCCCATAACGGAGTATAAAATACTGAATTATAATGCTATATACCTGAATACTGTAAATTAATTATACTTAAGTTTTTGGGTTTTTTGTTTGTTTGTTTTTTAAAAGAAACAGTAAATGCAGAAAGACAACAAATAAATTCTTTTTCTGGACACAGACTCTTATCAGTCCACAGATAGTACCAAGGGAACCTCAAAACAAACAAACAAAAAAATCCCTTGTTAAACTAACCCTTATCTTTCTAGTTACTTTTTCACCATTTACTACCCCTAGTCCAAAATTCTTTGTCTTGTCAATTCTTCACAAATTTATTGTTTCTTTGTCTAAGAAGTATAAAAGCTTCCTCATCTGGTCATTTCTTCAAGTCTCTATTCTCTTTTGATACATATGTAAAAATTTAGTAAAATATGTATGTTCTCCTTTTAATCTGCCTTTGTCAGATTATTGTTCAGACCAAGCCAAGGATTCTAAGAGTTGAGGAAAATGTTTTTATCCCCTACAGTTACAAGGTCCTTTTATTAAATTCAGTACAGAACTTAACTGAGCCCTTTTGTAACCTCATGAAGATACTAGTTCATGGAAACACCAAGGTCAGGCTGGATGCCAGTGAGGGAGACACATTTCCCCCATGGTTCTTATATTAGCTCCCTAACAATGAGAGGCAAGAAAAAACTTCTGTGGTTTTTGTACAGATATAAATCAAAATTCAATAGAATGTTCTAAGTATATTTCCTCTATTCCTTACTGAAATTCATAGAAAGTGGTATAGCAATGTATATTAAAATGTAGCTTTATAGCCAGATTGGCTGTGAAGTGGATAGGAACCATGATTTACTTCCAGTTTAAACTATAAAATCAGCTTTCACTTCATGGCAGTAACAGGGTGAATGAAAGGAGTTGTTACATCTGAAATATTTGGGCCATCTTCTATTATATAGAATATAGTAAAATTAGCTTTGAAAATAGTATCAATGTGAAAAAAGATCACTAAGTGTATTAGAACCCTATGTGAAAATATCAAAGTAGGATTCCAATGGCTTTTGACCTATAAGAAGAAAATAAGTGAATCAAGGGTCCGTGGAGATTGAGAAAAGATTTTGTAAGTAAAATGTCCTTGGTGAAGTGCTGGGCTATGATTCCCAACCTATTTAAGGAGAAGGGAGTGATCACTTCTAATAAAGCACTACCCTCCTTTCAGATTTAGTGAATAGGGCTTCAAAGAAGACCACTGGAAAGATTCATCTACACCCTTCCTAAAATTTGGGACATGTCTGTCTTGAAATGTGGAAGAACACACTTTGGAGGGGTATTTGACCCATCAGTTCAGTTCAGTTCAGTCATGTCATGTCCGTCTCTTCACGACCCTATGGACTGCAGCACGCCAGGCCTCCCTGTCCATCACCAACTCCCAGAGTTTACTCAAACTCATCTCCATTGAGTTGGTGATGCCATGCAACCATCTCATCCTCTGTTGAACCCTTCTCCTCCTGCCTTCAATCTTTCCCAGCATCAGGGTCTTTTCAGATGAGTCAGCTCTTCACATCAAGTGGCCAAAGTATTGGAGTTTCAGCTTCAACATCAGTCCTTCCAATGAACACTCAGGACAGATTTCCTTTAGGATGGACTGGTTGGATCTCCTTGCAGTCCAAGGGATGCTCAAGAGTCTTCTCCAACACCACAGTTCAAAAGCATCAATTCTTCCGCGCTTAGCTTTCTTTACAGTCCAACTCACACATCCATATATGACTACTGGAAAAACCGATCCATAGCTGGCATCTTACCAAGAGATAACCTAAAGTTGCTTATAATAGTGAAACATAAGGAGCTTACTATAGGGGTCAGACCATGCACATTTGTGAGAGGTGGTTAAGCAGTCTATGTAATACAGTTGTTTTGGAGATTGTGTCAGGCATGGAGAAGAAGAACTGTTGTTGTTGTTCAGTTGTTAAGTCGAGTCCAGCTTTTTGCAACCCCCTGGATAATGGCATGACTGGTCTCCCTGTCGTTCACTATCTCCCAGAGTTTGTTCAAACTCACGCCCATTGTGTCAATGATGCCATCCAACCATCTCATCCTCTATTACCCTTTACTCCTCCTGCCCTCAATCTTTCCCAGCATCAGGGTCTTTTCCAATGAGTTGGCTCTTCACATCAGGTGGCTAAAGTATTGGAGCTTCAGCTTCACAATCAATCCTTCCAGTGAATATTCAGGGTTTATTTCCTTTAGGATGAACTGGTTTTATCTCCTTGTAGTCCAAGGGACTCTCAAGAGTCTTTTTCAGCACCACAGTTTGACAGCATCAATTCTTCAACTCTCACATCTGCAAATGACTACTGGAAATAACCACAACTTTGACTATATGGATCTTTGCAGGCAAAGTGATGTCTCTGCTTTTTAATACACTGTCTAGGTTTGCCATAGCTTTCCTTCCAAGGGGTAAGCATCTTTAATCCTTGGCTTCAGTCAATGTCCACAGCAATTTTGGGGCCCAGGAAAATAAAATCTGTCACCGTTTCCACTTTTTTCTCCAATTATTTGCCATGAAGTGAGGGGACCAGATGCCATGATCTTTGCTTTTTGAATTTTGAGTTTTAAGACAGCTTTTTCACTTTCCTTTTTCACCTTCATCAAGAGGCTCTTTATCAAGAGGAGAAAGGTATCAGAGCAAATTGCACCCAGTGAGGATACCTTTAATCTTCATCTCTTTCTCTCTCATGCTTTTTAATTTCTCTGGTGCAGGCAAACAATAGGATAAACAGGAGCCCTCTCTAAAGAACTACAAATGTACCTAGTCCAGGACTTAACTATTGAAGGTAAACATCTACTGGATGCTAAAAGAGCTGCATTTTGAGATGCTGGCCCAAGCCAACAAGATGAGCTTCTAAAGTGGGGACAGTATATGCAAGCTGCAACCACGTCTGGTCTTACTCCTACCTTCACAGCATGATAATTCATGCTATTCCACCTCTGTCATACACTCGTCAAGAAAATTTCTTTTGCTGTCAACCCCGACATGGAACTATACAGGAAGAATAATTTTGAAAATCTAATTTCAGGTTTGTTAAGTTGATCCAGCATAAAGTCACTGTAGGGTTACACTAGAGAATAAACTTCCTTTTGATGGTTGCTTACACTGTATGCATTTTAGGGTATTATCACCTTTCTCACTTGCTCTGGTTTTTAGTGAAATTTTTCTAGTGAGAAAGGGAATATATAGAGCTAGAGGGACACCTACCACAGTCCATTCCCTAAAAGCAGATTAATTCATTTGAGCTTTGTCTTATTTGAGAAATCCTAGGAGTCTCTTTTCAAATGCAAATTGATGTCCTAATTATGAGACTGGACACATGAAATTAGAAAATGGATGCTGCTGTGTTTGAACCTCAGTGAGATTATTATTATAAGACAGGAATCTCACAATATGTCTTATTATTATATGACAGTACAATATATCATATGACCATATTATGTCTTATTATTAAAAGACAGTATTACCTAAATGTAGTCAAAAATTATTGGAAACGTTCAAAGTTTTCATCAAGCTGCAGTGAAGTTACCATTCCTTCTTGAAACAATTGTAGAGACAGTGCAAAGACAAAAAGAAAGTTGCCCCTTTATTATAATTTAATAATCATGTGTATTAAATACAAATAATTTATTCCATTTAAGAATTAAATCATGCTAATATTTTATTTTCTAATCTCACCTTTTGATATCTACCCATATTTATATTATCAATAACCATTTCAAATTTCCAAATGATTTCTGAATAAAGTGCCATTGTTTGCCTTATCTGCCACATTGGTATAGAGGCTTTTTCATTTCCTAGTACACCAGGCAGGTCAATAGAGAGGCTTTCAAAACCTATAGATTACCTATTGCTGACAGAAGGTAATGAACTTCCTTAGCAGATGTTATTACTGTGAATTTCATATAACAATTCTTACGGTAAAAAAATGACAAAATGGGATTTACTTTTCTAACATATAGTTTATCAAGAATTGCTGGGTATTTTTTTTAATATTTTAAATTAATTGAAGATTAATGAACTATCTAAAGCCTCATGCAATTTAAAACACAAATATCATTTGCATTAATACATTTTAAAGCAGACCTCCAATAAAGTCCTGAGGTAAAAGCTGTTATTTAGCAGTGAAGACTGATTCTAGAATAAAATTACTTGATATTACTTGATAATTGAACCTCGAGAATTATGTTGTGAGTGTTCAACTAATAGCTAGTAAATGTCTTTTTTCCCAAATCCACATACCAAGTTCAACTGCCCTGATTATTTTAATCCCCAGATCTTTTTTCCACCGAGATCTAACAGTCTCTCCTCCTCACAGTAGATATTAAAACCAGAATTGAATAAATGCTCTTGAGATATTAAAAGGAAACACTGAATGATGCAATCTTATCATCTTCATTAGTAGGTGCTGTGTTAAATCACTTCAGTTGTGTCCGGCTTTTTGAGACCCCATGGACTGTAGCCCACCAGGCTCCTCTGTCCATGGGATTCTCCAGGCAAGAATACTGGACCGGACTGCCACGCCCTCCTCTAGGGGATCTTCCCAACTCAGAGATCAAACCCACATCTCTTGGGTCTCCTGCACGGGCAGGTGGGTTCTTCACCACTTACCACTAGCACCACCACTATTTAAAAGTACCAATTCAACCCATTCTTAAAAAAGTTTAAATCTTTACTCTGCTAAATTTGCATTCATTCTTTCATTGGATAATTCATCTATGATAACACAAGGTTTTGGGTTGTCAAAAAAAACTCAATGTGAATAATAGATTTTACCCAGGACCAAATTCCAATAGATTCAAGAAATCAAAGGATTTTTGCAGACTCTACAACCCAATACTACCTGAAGATGAAACTATTACAGAAATATTTTTGAAAAGTCTAAGCCCAGCAAAGTCCATAAAATGCCTTTTCCTTCTACAATAAAATGAACTGGGTTTTAGATATAGCTGATATCACTGACACATTTCTTTCCATCAAAACATGTGGGAAAAATAGGGAGCCATTTCAGTTATGAAGCATCTCAGCTTTGCTAACAGTTTGCATGATGCACCCTCATGACCAGCTATGTCCCCTGTAATTCCAATTTCACATATATTGTATATCTTGCTAAAAACATTTTAAAGATAAGAATTCTCCACTCCTTAATACCATTAGTAGGTTTACCAGGAGGTCTTGTTAATAGTAGGTTTTTAAGAATATTCTATTAAAAGTTTTCATTTTCCCAAGAAATTCCATAGTGCAAATATTTGCCATCTCTTCACTTAAATGAAAATCTGATGATCTCTTGCAAATATTTTCGATGAATATCGGGCATGCTAACATCTTCCATTACAAACCTTATTTATTTGTTTATTCTACTGTGGCAAAATATACATAAGGTACAATGAATCATTTTGATCATTTTTTAAGTGTACAGTTCGGTGGCCTTAAGTTTCTTACACTGTTGTGCAGCCATTACCATCATCTATCTCCAGAACTCTGTTCACCTTGCAAAGCTGAAACTCTGTCATCAATAACTCCCCAGTGTCCCCTCAACCTCCACCAGCCTACTCTACATTCTGTCTCTATGAGTTTGTCTCTTCTAGGTATCTCAAATAAGTGGAATCACACAATACTTGGACTTTCATGTCTGGCTTGGGCTTCCCAGGTGGCTCACTGGGTAAATAATCTGCCTGCAATACAGCGGACACCAGAGAAGCGGGTTCGATTCCTGGGTTGGGAAGATCCCCTGGAGAAGGGCATGGCAACCCACTCCAGTATTCTTGCCTGGAGAATCCCCTGGACAGAGGCGCCCGGTGGGACAGTCCATAGGTCACAGAGTCAGACATGATTGAAGTGACATCACCAATGACAGCAGGTCTGGCTTATTTCACTGAGCACTGTACCATCGAGGTTCAGCCATGTTGTAGCATGTATCAAATCTGCCTTTCTTTTAAAAACTGAATAATGTTCATTGTATGTACAGATCACATTTTATTATTTATTCATGTCTATGAACACTTGTGATACTTACACCATTTGACTATTTTGAATAATGCTGCTATGAATTTGAGTGTACACATATCTGTTCAAGTCCCTGCTTCCAATTCTTTTGAACATATACTCTAAAGTGGAACTGATGGGTCACATTGTGATTATATGTTTGATTTTTTCTGAGGAACTATCATACCGGTTTTCCACAGTGGCTGCACCACTTTATACCCCCACCAGTGGTGAACAGTTTCCAGTTTCTCCACATGCTTGTCAACATCTGCTAGTTTCTTGCTTTATTTTGTTGTTTTCTTTGCTAACTGCCATCCTAGTGGGTATGAAGTATCTCCACATGGTTTGGATTTTTAATTTCCCAAGTTTAGTGACGTTGAAAATCTTTTCATTTGCTTATTGGCCATTGATACATCTTCTTTGCAAAATGTCCATTTTGAGTCCTTTACCTATCTTTTTGAGATTATTTTTTTTATTGAACTGTAGGAGTTTTTTGCATACTTTTGACATTAACCCATCATCAGATGTATGATTTGTGAATATTTTCTCTAATAGGTTGCCTTTCCCTTTGCACAGAAGTTTTTAACGATGTAATCTAATTTCTCTGTTGCTTCTTTTGTTGCCTGCTTTTGATGTCACAGTCAAGAAGTCATTACCAAATTCAATATCACAAAGCTTTTAGACCACATTTTAGATAAAGTACCAACTAGCAACATATTTAACTGTTTTCTGTATTACTAAAATTACATAAGTTATTGATTTTTTAATATAAGGATTACTGATGAGAAAATGTGAATATTGAGTTATATGTACTAGCAATAATGCCTCTGGAGATCTTTCATGTTAAAACCATCAGGACAGGCAATATTAATCATAACAGACTCTCGTTAGACTGCTTTAAAAGGTGTTGGGTGAACATGTAGGAATGTACCCTTCATTTTCTTCAATAAACCTACTTTTGTTTAGCATAGTCCTAAATGATTTGCTCTCGCTAGAATTATGGCTCTAAATTGTTTGCCAGATTCACATATGCTATGGTTTTACTGCTTTGGACAGGAATTAAATAAAATGTAATTGTACCAGCCTAATTAGAGTAACATTCTACAGTATTCCCATTACTCCTCAAAATGGTCGAAGTCGTGGAAAACAAGTAATGGCTGAGAACCTGTTACATACCATATTAGACCAAGGAAACATAATAATTAAAAGTAATGTGTATTCTGAATAGAAACTTAGAACAGAAAAGGGACAATTGAGAAGAAAATAGAGAGATCCAAATGAAGTCTGGATTTCTGTCAATGTAATATACCAAAGTCGCTTCCTTTGTTGTTGTGCACAATGATATTAGATGTCAAAAACAGTGGAAAATGGGTGAAGGGTATGTCGGAACTCCCTATTTTCTATGAATCTAAACTATACTAAAATAAAAGGTTTTTTTAAAATTTTACAGATATATTCATGTACAGATAATCATAAAAAGATCAAATATTTTAAACTAAAATTGTTATTAATTTTGGCAAAGGTTGCCTCACTATAGTCTGTTTAAAACTATCAATACATATAGCTAGTTATTTCAACTGATTAGATGGGCATAGAGCATATAAATGGTGTATCTTATAGAATATGTAAGTAATATTGTTTAAAGCAAGACATTCTGTAATATATTACTGAAAACTTGCTTTGAATGAGGAACATCTAGACTGAAAATTAACTTGAAAAATTTTTTTTTCTTATATTAAGTATAAAACCACTGAGGCTTTGCAAGATGAAATAAAATTCTTGTGGTTTCTATGGCTGAATGCTTGCTTGCTCAAGCAGATCAAAGGCAATTTATTCTGGGAGGTTTTTGAACAGAGGAAAAATTAACTCCCTTACAGGCACATACATCTGTTAAACAACTGAACTTTCACAGAATGATATCAATATTACCTTCACCAATTTCAGTTTTATAATTCATTCAAGGATCTTTAATTGTCTTCAAATATTAATATGGTATAAGTTCACCAAGTCCAAAAGCAAACTGCATCATTTCCTAAAGCAAACACTGATTAATCAAATTCTAAGTAAACTCAAGGACACATACACACACACACACACATATATATATATGTATATAGTATGCCAAAATCTGCATAACGAGCAAAGGAATAAGATTATCTAGAACTAATTAAAAATAGAAGAATGTGGGGACTGCTGAAACTTTAGCAGTGGGTAAAAATGCTCTTCAGAAAGGACTGATTGAATGATGTACAATTTCACCCCACTTACGAATATCCTTAGTATACTGCTGGTCTAAGTCAAACAAACAGAGCAATACTTACATAAGATGATTAAATTGTATGCCTCACCCCTATACACATGCATTACTTGCCTCCCAGGTATCTTTTTTTTTCCTGAATACATTTGATGAAGAACCATTAACAATGAAAGTAACTACTGCATATTTCATAAGAATTCTGTTAAAGATATTTTTAGTTTTATCAGTCAGTATATTGTTTATGAATATTTGTATTTTTGCATTGTCTATATATTTATCTAATATTATTACAATTGTATAGTTAAGCAGGTTTGTTTTTATTGTTATTTTGCAGCAACATAGTATGAAGCTAAATTTTAGCCTGTTCAGTAAAATCATATTCCATGAGTTTCAATTTTCTGCTCATCTCTAGTTTATATCACAGCCTTGTCTTTTCAACTCATTTCCTCTCAGCTTTAGATTTTGTTATCTTGTGTTGTGTTTATTTCCCTGCTTAGGAATAACCCTAGGCTCATTCTGAATCTTATTTAAGGGAAATGAAGATTTTTAATTAAGCTTAAACAATGTAAGCTCTAAAGACCCAACATTTTCCCTGCTGGTGAAATCAAGTCTTTCCACATATTTATCATAAGGCTCTGTTATCTAAATAAATCAAGAAATCTACAGAGATTGACAGAATGCTGTAAACAGAATTACGTGAGGTACAAAAATCACACGAATCTGTCAAAGTTGTTCCTTTTTCAACTGGTAACTTTTAAACCTGGAATAAGTAGTTACAATTTTAAGACCTTCTAGGCAAACAGAGTTTAGTAAATTTAAATACTGTCTCATAATACAGGGGCAAATTATTGGAGTATAAGGATGGAAATAGAAGTATCTCTCCTTTGATAATCTTTGGTCCTAGGGTTAGTATAAATCTAGCTAGCTAGAGCAAGTGATGGGAGCTTTTTTAAAGACATAAATCATGACTTTGATAAAATGTAACTTTTAATAAACTGATCAAAATGTCTGCCCTTACAGTGTACTTATTTTGTTTTCATTTTGTTTTGTGTGTGTGTTTATTCTGAGGTTGGTATATAAGAGCATTGCTTAAAAAAAAAAAGGTGCATGGAGAGAGATCTTCAAAAATCCCTAGGATTATTGAAAACTCTGATTGTAAGAACAGATACAATTTTTTACCAGAGTTCTATGCTCTAATGCACTATTTACCTTGATGTCAGAAAGAGAGACTCATTTCAGATTGATCATTTCTATTGTTGGGTTTTGTGCAGAAAGGGGTAAAATGCTCAGATATTCATTTTGTTAACCCTTTGACATTTTAATCTTTCAAAGATCTTTGCTATTTATGTTGGTCCTGTAAATCTTTCTATGACATATTCATTTAAAAACACTCAAAATGAATGAAATGTCCTTACCAAGCACACTGCAAGGATCTGAAAGAGTTTCTCAATGTTTCACTAAAACTTCCAATTACATACTTAGATATCTGACATTCATAATTTAAAGCAATAAAAGAATACCAATGCTAGCCATAGGGACTACAAATTTTGGGACAATCTGGAAAAGCTTAGAATTCATTTTACATAAAATATATGGTATGAGAGAAAATACATTTCACTACAGTTCAGAAATCATAACTAATGTAGGTAGGTCAGATGGGTTAGAAAAATCTTTACGAATGAAAGTGTCCAGTCTGGTCCTAGGCAGATAAACTTTGCATACTTGAAAAAAAAAGGAGACTAATTCATATCAGGTAGGAAAAAATTTTTTTTAATGGACACTATAGAAGATGTTAAGTAAACTGCCTGATTACGGTAGAAGGTGCCAGGTATGTTAGCTAACTAAATGTAAAACTTTATGTTAATAGACACTGCATGAAAAGTTCATAAAGCTCACTACCTAGATTTTGACCCCAGGCTCCTCTCAGTCCTTCAGAATATATGTCAACATAAAAGGAGCATGAATATTAACTTCCTATGAATTCCTTCAGGCCAGCTGACACAGAGTAAGAATAACATTGCACACTCTCCTGAGAGGCATAGTATTTAACTATTCATGCCATACACAATGTTATATTTCAGGATTGAAGAGAATACAAATACCCAAAAATTTGACTGAAGACATATTGGATTTCTTTCTGGCGACCTAATCTGCTTTTATTTTACTTGCCTATTTTCTTTCTTTTGCAGATCACTGAGAAAAATAGGTGATAACAGTAATGAGTAAGAATTTGAGGTGATAATCAAAATGGAAACTTGGATGCTATCTCTCTCCTAAGGTATCCTGGTTTCTTCTTACCCAGTGACAGTGATCTGAGTATAAATTTCTTCAGACTTCTATTTTATCTGCCAAAAGTGTTTTTTTTCTTATCTATTTATTCTATATTCCTCTTAGTAAACCCTATGGGACGTAACTAGTCCTCATCACTTACTAGTTCTTTAATCTTTGGATTATGGAATATTAATATTCTTTTGTTTTCCCATTTTGCCTTTTGTAAAACAGAAAATAACCAATTTAGCAGTCTATGATAATAAACACATGGAAGATGAAGTGCAGACATTTAAATGCAATGATGGTAAGAAATATATCCAGTTATTTTTTGCTAAATCATTGATCTGTGAAAATCATTTGGACAATTTTCTGGAATAATATCCTGTAATAATGAAAACTGATTTGTAGTAGAAGGGAGGGACAATTCATGCACACTAACAGATTAAAAAATATTATTGTTATTATACAGATGAACAAGGAGTATGTTAGTGAAGATAGGTGTATTCTAAGTCAGAGCATACCTCTGCAAAAGCCCTTAAGAGACTGAAGCATTTCTAGGAACTGAGCATCAATAAATACTGTCAAAAAAGGATGTTAAAAAACAAACAGGATAGAGGATATGAAGGCAACTTTCTCTGCAGTCTTCTTCACCAGCTCACTGAATATATGTTGATGTGGCTTGGAAGTGATTAGAGATTTACAGGAAAACTAAAGAACATGATGTTATGTTAAAAGACAGGGTGTTGAGTACTTCTTAGAGGTGAATTAAGGTAAAGACTGACAATGATCATTCTCTACATATTCAAAGACTTTAAATGGTCTTGAAAATAATTTTCCAGTGTCATCAAGACATGTGGTCAGATGCCCATGTTTATGCGGCACAGAATTGAGAATAAGCAAGTGGGAAAGTAAGTGAAGTCAGTAGCCATGCATGCATTTTTCATAAAGTTTTAGTGGGGAAGATAATGAAAGAACAGGCTGTGGAGAGAAACTCAGGATCAAAGGACAACTATATTGTTTTTCCATTAGTGGGTTTTACAAAAGAGATCTCAATTGTGCATGTTTAAAATACTATTAGAAGTACTCCTTAGAGACAGTGGAGGCTGCACATAAAGACAGTGATACAGAGGCAACTAGGAACATGATCCATTTAAATTATTTAGATTAGACTGAGAAGAGCTACCTATTGATATTTTATTTTGAAAATAGTAGAAGTGAATAAAAAACTTGAATATGAACAGGTTAGCTAGTAAGTCAGTGGGTTGGCTGTAACAACAGATATGTGTATTTGTGTTTCTTTCATGTAACATCTATTTTTGTCTCAAAGCAAAATGGAGAGTTGGCTGCTGAAGGGAAATATTGGGCAAGGGAGGCTTAAGATGACCAGAGATGTTCAATAACCTCTGTAAAGCACGGAATAAATAAGTAAATAGAGAGAGGTAAAAGCTTTTTTCCAGTGGTCATGTATGGATGTGAGAGTTGGACTGTGAAGAAAGCTGAGTGCCAAAAAATTGATGCTTCTGAACTGTGGTATTGGAGAAGACTCTTGAGCATCCCTTGGACTGCAAGGAGATCCAACCAGTCCATCCTAAAGGAGATCAGTCCTGGGTGTTCATTGGAAGGACTGATGCTGAGGCTGAAACTCCAATACTTTGGCCACTCATGCGAAGAGCTGACTTATTGGAAAAGACCCTGATGCTGGGAAGGGTTGGGGGCAGGAGGAGAAGGGGAAGACAGAGGATGAGATGGCTGGATGGCATCACCGACTTGATGGACATGAGTTTGAGTAAACTCCAGGAGTTGGTGATGGACAGGGACGCCTGGCATGCTGCGATTCATGGGGTCGCAAAGAATCAGACACAACTGAGTGACTGAACTGAACTGAACTGAGCTGAAAAGCTTTGCTATTACAATAATAGTTAGTCTTTAGGTTTTTTCTGGGATTAGATCAGTTCATTTCAGTTCAGTCACTCAGTCATGTTGGACTCTTTGCGACCCCATGGCTTGCAGCATGTCAGGCTTCCCTGTCCATCACCAACTCCTGGGTCTTGCTCAAGCTCATGTCCATTGAGTTGGTGATGCCATCCAACCATCTCATTCTCTTCTGCAGACCATGGCTGAAAGATATTCTCTAAGAACTCTCTGCATCCTGGACATAGTCAAGGGAAAAGTGAGTAGGCTTATCATTGGAAATTTGCCAGAAATGTGGAAAAATGGTGATGCCTTTAAAGAAAGAGACTGACTGAAATTTAGCTGAGAAATAACTCCACAGAGGAAAACATAATTGTCAATGGAAATTAGACTGGTAAACAGACTACTTCCAGGAAATTAAAGCAGACCAAAAAGGAGAGGGCTGAATGACTGAAATTTTTGTGAAACAGTATAGAGAGCCAAATATACTGTCTCGGAGGATAGATGTTTTGAGTCATCACAAATGTCAGCAGGAATGGGGTCAAAGCAAATGTCAGCAAAGCAACACAGATTAATATGTTAGATGTATTAACCTTGTGACTGATGAAATGATCAGAGTTTGAGATAGTAACTAAGATAGTATAGAGTCTGATGTTTTAAAATCTCAGATGTACAAAGAAAGAAGAAGGATAGTTTGGCTAATATTAGAGAAAGCATATCCCATTATGGAAAAGAGAATTGGGAAGAGGTGTTTGATGAGGAAAACTTTTTTTTTTTTTACTTCTTTTTTGTCATTTATTTTTATTAGTTGGAGGCTAATTACTTTACAATATTGTTGTGGTTTTTGATGAGGAAAACTTTTGGTTTGGTCAGAGAACAAGAGACACAGAGTATGAGGCTGGGTAAATTCATATTGTTTTAAAAAGTATAATAGTCACAGTGGAGCTTTGAAGGTGGTAGCTTCAGGTTTCTGGGTTTCAAAATTTAGCCCCCAGAAAAAGAACCTGTGCTGTTTAGATGTTCACACCATATTTAATAACCCTAGTCTCAAGCAGAGAGAAGGATAACCAACATCTTGCTTTCCATCTGTTCAGACAACACTTGGGAGAAAAACGTATAAGCATATGTCTTTAAAAATCAGTGTTCTCTCTTTTTAAAATTTTACTTTTTAATTAAAAGATAATTACTTTACAGAATTTTTTTTCTGTCAAACCTCAACATGAATCAGCCATAGGTATACATATATCCCGTCCCTTTTGAACCTCCCTCCCATCTCCAGCCCCATCCCACCTCTCTAGGTTGATACAAGCCCCTGTTTGAGTATCCTGCAATGTTCTCTTAACATCAGTTTGGAAGTGAAATTGCTCAGTCGTGTCCGACTCTTTGCGACCCCATGGACTGTAGCCCACCAGGCTGCTCAGTCCATGGAATTTTCCAGGCAAGAGTACTGGAGTGGGTTGCCATTTCCTTCTCCAGGGGATATTCCCAACCCAGGGATAGAACCTGGGTCTCCCGCATTGCAGGCGGACGCTTTACCATCTGAGCCACCCCAGACCAATTCATTCTTAATATCAGTTTCAGTTCAGTCACTCAGTTGTGTCCGACTCTTTGCAACCCAATGAACCACAGTACGCCAGGCCTCCCTGCCCATCACAAACTCCCGGAGTTCACCCAAACTCATGTCCATTGAGTCGGTGATACCATCCAACCATCTCATCCTCTGTCGTCCCCTTCTCCTCCAGCCTTCAATCTTTCCCAGCATCAGGGTCTTTTCAGATGAGTCAGCTCTTCGCATCAGGTGGCCAAAGTACTGGAGTTTCACCTTCGACATCAGTCCTTCCAATGAACACCCAGGACTGATCTCCTTTAGGATGGACTGCTTGGATCTCCTTGCAGTCCAAGGGACTCTCAAGAGTCTTCTCTAACACCACAGTTCAAAAGCATAAATTCTTCAGTGCTCAGCTCTCTTTATAGTCCAACTCTCAGATCCATACATGACCACTGGAAAAACCATAGCCTTGACTAGACGGACCTTTGTTGGTAATGTCTCTGCTTTTTAATATGCTGTCTAAGTTGGTCATAACTTTCCTTCCAAGTAATAAGCATCTTTTAATTTCATAGTTGCAATCACCATCTGCAGTGATTTTGGAGCCTAAGAAAATAAAGTCAGGCACTGTTTCCACTGTTTCCCCATCTAAATGCCATGAAGTGATGGGACTAGATGCCATGATCTTAGTTTTCTGAATTCTCTCTTTCACTTTCATCAAGAGGCTATTTAGTTCTTCTTCCCTTTCCGCCATAAGGGTAGTGTCATCTGCATATCTGAGGTTATTGATACTTCTCCCAGCAATCTTGATTCCAGCTTGTGCTTCTTCCAAACTAGCATTTCTCATGATGTACTCTGCATATAAGTTAAATAATCAGAGTGACAATATACAGCCTTGACGTACTTCTTTTCCTATTTGGAACCAGTCTGTTGTTTCATGGCCAGTTCTAACTGTTGCTTCCTGACCTGCATACAGGTTTCTCAAGAGGCAGGTCAGGTGGTCTGGTATTCCCATCTCTTTCAGAATTTTCCATAGCATAGGAACCTGGAATGTTAGGTCCATGAATCAAGGCAAAAGGAAGTGGTCAAATGGGAGATGGCAAGAGTGAACGTTGAGATTCTAGGAATCTGCGAACTAAAATGGACTGGAATGGGTGAATTTAACTCAGATGACCATTATATCTAGTACTATGGGCAGGAATCCCCTAGAAGAAATAGAGTACCCATCATAGTCAATAAAAGAGTCTAGAAATGCAGTACTTGGATGCAATCTCAAAAATGACAGAATGATCTCTATTGGTTTCCAAGACAAATCATTCAGTATCACAGTATTCCAAGTCTATGCCCTGACCAGTAACACTGAAGAAGCTGAAGTTGAACAGTTCTGTGAAGACCTACAAGACCTTTTAGAACTAACACCCAAAAAAGATGTCCTTTTCATTTTAGGGGACTGGAATGCAAAAGTAGGAAGTCAAGAAACATCTGGAGTAACAGGCAAATTTGGCCTTGGAGTACAGAATGAAGCAGGGCAAAGGCTAACAGAGTTCTACCAAGAGAACGCACTGGTCGGAGCAAACACTTTCTTCCAGCAACACAAAAGAAGAAGCTACACATGGACATCATCAGATGGCCAACACCAAAATGAGATTGATTCTATTCTTTGCAGCCAGAGATGAAGAAGCTCTGTACAGTCAACAAAAACAAGACCGGGAGCTGACTGTGGCTCTGATCATGAACCCCTTATTGCCAAATTCAGACTTAAATTTAAGAAAGTGGCGAAAACCATTAAACCATTCAGATATGACCTAAATCAAACCCCTTATGATTATACAGTGGAAGTGAGAAATAGATTTAGGGACTAGATCTGATAGACAGAGTGCCTGATGAACTATGGATGGAAGTTCGTGACTTTGTACAGGAGACAGGGAGCAAGACCATACCCAAGAAAAGAAATGCAAAAAGGCAAAATGGCTGTCTGAGGTGGTCTTACAAATAGCTGTGAAAAGAAGAGAAAGAAAAAGCAAAGGGGAAAAGGAAAGATATACCCATTTGAATGCAGAGTTCCAAAGAATAGCAAGGAGAGATAAGAAAGCCTTCCTCAGAGATCAATGCAAAGAAATAGAGGAAAACAGTAGAATGGGAAAGACTAGAGATTTCTTCAAGAAAATTAGAGATACCAAGGGAACATATCATGCTAAGACGGCTCAATAAAGGACAGAAATGATATGGACCTAATAGAAGCAGAAGATATTAAGAAGAGGTGGCAAGAATACACAGAAGAACTGTACAAAAAAGATCTTCACAACCCACATAATCATGATGGTGTGATCACTCACCTAGAGTCAGACATCCTGGAATGTGAAGTCAAGTGGGCCTTAGGAAGCATCACTACGAACAAAGCTAATGGAGGTGATAGAATTCCAGTTGAGCTATTTCAAATCCTCAAAGATGATGCTGTGAAAGTGCTGCACTCAATATGTCAGCAAATTCGGAAAACTCAGCAGTGGCCACAGGTCTGGAAAAGGTCAGTTTTCATTCCAATCCCAAAGAAAGGCAATTCCAAAGAATGCTCAAACTACTACACAATTGGACTCATCTCACATGCTAGTAAGTAATGCTCAAAATTCTCTAAGCCAGGCTTCAGCAATACATGAACTGTGAACTTCCAGATGTTCAAGCTGGTTTCAAAAAAGGCAGAGTAATCAATGATCAAATTGCCAACATCCTCTGGATCATTGAAAAAGCAAGAGAGTTCCAGAAAACATCCGTATTTGCTTTATTGACTATGCCAAAGCCTTTGACTGTGTGAATCACAACATCAGTTTACACTCGACCAAATATATATATTTGAACTAATATATTATATATATATATATATATATATATATATACTCATACATGCATACACACATACACCATACGTTCATGCTAAGTTGCCTCAGCCATGTCCAACTCTTTGTGACCCTATGGACTGTATACTACCAGGCTCCTCTATCCATGGGATTCTCCAGGCAAGAATACTGGAATGGGTTGCCATTCGCTTCTCCAGGGGATCTTTCTGACCCAGAGACTGAACCCACATCTCTTACATCTCTTGCACTGGCAGGCAACCTCTTTACTGCTAGCACCACCTGTACTTGTGCATATATATGTATATACACACACACAAAATATAACAATAAACTTGTATTCTTTATCAGTAATAAACATTTACCTCAAGCAAATATTAAGGCTAAAGAAAAAAATACTGAATGCCTTGGATGTATTTATCATTAATATTGCATTCACATAACAACATAATGAGATTACTACTATTGTCTTAATTTAATAAATAAGGAAACTGAGATGATTACTGAAACTTCCAGTAAGTAAGTTTGAGTCAGTGGATAGAATTTGAACTGGAACAATCTTGCTCTCACATGATATCTTCCAAGTGTTTCTATGTTGCTTTTCAAAAAATTAGAGGAAATGTATAGGTGAAGTATACACTATTCTTGCTTCCATGGAGTTCACAATTCAGTTTGGGCTGACACCATATATTAAAATATACAGCACAATTTTTATTCTGATAAATATTGCATAAATGCATGAAGTTTCTAGTATATTTCAAATTTCAATACAATGAGAGTAGAGTATAATGGAAATACCTTAAAATTTAGACTCAGAGTATTGGCTAATCAACCAAGTACTTCTGTGACCTTGGACAGATTACTTATGTGCTCACATAAAAAGGAATATATAATTCATGCCTTGAAGGATCATTGTAAAGATTGTGAAATAATGGATATCAAACCTTTATTTTAGTGTCTTAGAAATAATAAGCATTAAACAAATGGCAGCTCCTATTAATGGCAATTAAAGGCTACTATGAATCATACATCTTAAATAAATAGATTTCTTATCATATAAAAATATATATTAATTGACAATAATAGGAACAACCTGCATAGTTTCTTGAAATGTTTTATTTCAGGACTTACCTAAGTGTCATATTCTGCTCTGCCTTTGCTTCCATTAATTTCATGTATAACTATAATTTATTAAAATATGTCTTGTTATTTGATTGTAAGTCTAGTATAGTCTAGTATTACTAAAAATCAATTGAATAATAATGCTTTATGCAAAGCAAAAATAACATAAAGTTCAAATCAATCTTTGGAAATCCTAATACAATATATGACTTTTAATGTCACAAAGTAATGGTATACATTGGTTTAAATGGTCATTGATTAATATTTGTGTCATTTATTGGATCCAACTGTCCAGAAAGTGAATAACTTTTACCTATGTGGAGACACATTTAAACATTTATGAAATGAATACATATAAATTTGGCAATACGCATTCAAAATATTTCACATGCCTAGGATGGTGAAGGAAAGAGAGTCAAATGGAAATAGTCATAAACACACTTAGTTTATAAATAATGATCAAATTAACAGGTAAATTAAAACTTGCATATTAGCTTCAAATATTTTTTCAGAATTGTTAAACCAAAGTACAATACTAATAATGCCTTGTAGGTTTACTTGGCTTTATCTTTAAATCTTATGTAATGATTTCAAACAGTGTGGCATGTGCTCTAAAAAATGTTTCATTTAAATCTATAATACTAAATACACCTTTATGAAACAAATATATTTTTAGAAAGAAAGTAGTTGATTTCCTCAACACGCCACTTCAACCCAAAATATCATCCTCCAGTAAAGTATGGCTATACAGTATATTAGTCTCTATTGTCTGATGAAGAACTGTTCAAAAAGTTCATATTCACATTTTCATGCATAAGTAATTTCTGTATATTTAACCCTTTGCTGAATCTCACAGTGTAAAAAGGGAAACATTTGAAAGAGTGATAATGATGTTGATCTCAATGAGGATTTTAGTATGTCAAAGACAACTAAAATAGGGAAATTCAAGCAAGAGATTGCTTCACGTACTGTTTTCACTATTAGGCATAAACCCAATTTAGAGTTCTTTCCTAGTTGTTGATGCCTAAGGTAATACGCCCACTAGGCAGTTCAGGAATCAGTTTCTACTGCCCTTGGAAAGATAATGACCCAACTATGAATATTCAAGAGACACTAGAAGTCATTTAAGATGTCCTTAATTATCTTTATTTTTAAATATGAAAAAATTTCACTCAGGCTTAGAGAAAAATTGGAAAATCTGTATGTAATTAATATATAACATTTTGGATTCTAACAGATTTTGCTTTAGTAACTTTTTACCAAACCAACTAACTTCTAGAAGAGTGAAAACTATTTGACAATAGAAAAAAAAAATTGCACTAAAGAAGAAGATGTGATCAATTACAAACAATGATTTTCTTATTTCCAGGGCATTTTGAATCACATTTATAAGGCAACCAGTTTTTCTTTTGAATCCTTTCTTTTTTAAATTTATATAATACTTGATTTTTTTTTCCAAGAAGAAAATGTTACTTATTTTCAACCACCTAAACTAATGTGTGAAATCTCATTTTCTTATTCATTTTGGGGAAACTGCTACACATTACTAATGTATTGCTTTGCTCATCTGAACACAATAAATTAACACTGAATTGAAAAACTGTTTTCTTTACCTTCTATTTGTCAGGTAGTTAGAACAGAAAAAGGAGTCCAAGATGGCAGAATCATGCGGAGGGTAAAAATAAAAGTAACCAATCCTGGGTGTAACCAATCATGCAAGCACTGGTATAATCCTCTATTTGCATAGGGCATAAGGAATCAGCCTCCAGGCAGAGGAGACATAAAGTGTGAAAAGGGAAGTCAAGAGGGATGAGGCTTCTCCCAGTTGATCTGCCCTTGTCTCTCAGGAGTGCACTACCAGCTGCCTACTTTCTGCTTGAGCTGTTGAGCTGTAACAAAGGTATAACTAGTTTGTCCAAATAATACTGCTTGTTGCCTGCGTAATAAAATCCCACCTGTTTGAGCTGCAAGTTTGGGCATCATTTCAAATTTGCTATGTTGAAACAAGAAATGAGGAAGAGGAGTGAACCAACCCAACATTCCGAATTATAGAAAAACTGAAAAATTATAATTATGAAAAAACTGTGAAACCATAAGCTATATTGACTTAGATTAAAATACATGTTTTAAAATAGCAGGCGGCCAGGCTCCTCTGTCCACAGAATTTCTCAGGCAAGAATACTAGAGTGGGTTACCATCTCCTTCTCCAGGGGAACTTCCCAACCCACGGGTCAAAATTGCACCTGTATTGGCAGACAGTTTTGTTTTGTTTTACCACTGAGCTTACAGGGAAGCCCATAAATATTTAATAATGTATTATTTTCTTCTATTTGGTGTTTTAATCTTTCTTAAATAACAATAAATTTTGATTAAATCAAGAGCACAGCCTTTTTTGGTATCTTTAAATGTAGGCAACTAATCTTCAGAAATTCATGTTTTTCTTATAATAGGAATAATGTATGACAACTAGGTCAAAATGCCAGGTAAAATTCAGTCAATTTTAGTAAATTAAAAGGCAGTCATATTTAGCTTTAGATATTCTGCCCTTAATTTTCTGTAAGTATGTTTTTCTCTTTCAGATGTGCATTTATGGATATAACAGGGGCAAGTTGGGAGGGCAGGAGAGCACAGTTAAGAGGAAAAACAATTATCTCATTTTCCTGAAGTTAAAATATCAACTACATTATTTTCAGTGTCTTTTTAATTCAAATTTTACCATAAAGTATGTTGAACTCCTTGTCAAGGATCATGAAATCACTGCAACTCAGTTCAGGAATGCCACAGACACCACGACTAAGTTCTTCCCGAATGAGACAAATGAAAGGCTTACATATTTATTTTCTTCAATCCATTCAGTACAAACATATGGATTAACACAGGGACTAAAACATGAGGATTATGTTAAGGATCTTAGTTTTGTCAACTGGAGTGGCATATCTAGATGATGGTTATCATGTACACTCTGAACACTGACAGCCAGACAGCTCCAACACTTTTGAGCTGACTATTCTGGGCATGTTATTTAACCATCTTGTACTATTTCTGTAAAATGGATGTAATCTTACTTGAACTTTCCACAGAGAGGTGATGTGAGGATGAAATAATTTGCATGTTATTTTTAACAGTACCTGACTTATAAAAAGCATTCGCTGACAGTGAGTGATTATTATTTTCTTCATTATTATAGATAGCTTGATGTAGAAAGTAAAGAATCACTGTCAGGGTTCAATGTACATGAGAACAGCATATGGTTTCAGAACTATCATTTTTAGTTGGCTGCACCTATACTCAGGAGTGAGTATGCTCACAGGAGGCTGAAGTGAACTCATCAATGAGATTAAACGAGGAAACCAATACATTCATTCATAAGCAAGAAAAAGAAGTTGAGATTTACTTACTGTTTCAAAGTCATGACAGCTACTTTACTTTCTTCTACTTTTCAAATGCTAAACAGACTCTTTGGAAAGACATTCAAGGCCACTAAATTTGATTTTCTTTTTTTTTTTTTTTTTTGCTTCAAATAGGTAAAAATTGAAAACAATTTACAATTGAATAGCATAGGCAGAAAAAGTCAATGTCAAAATATAACTATCATTATAATACAAAATATTTTCTAGACGTCTAAGATTAAAGGCAAAAGGAGATAGAAGACAAAAGCATAATTTCTTAATATCCTTATCACAAATATAGCATATCTCTGTATGTACGAATTTGACATGCTTACAAACATTTTATATAAAAATAGATGTCTAATGAAATCAAAAGAATAAATAAGTCCATTATAATGCTCATTCTGTCTTAAAAGAGAATTCCAAAAAGTACACCAAAACTAACCCTGTCTACAAAATTTGAGATTTCACTGTCCGTCTATCACCCACTCAAAAATATTTTCAACTTTTTCTTTGCAAAATGTTTCAGCATATTTCTTTTCAAATATGTATATGTGTCCTGTTTAAAATATCAACATGTATTTAAATATATATATACACACACACACACACACACACACACACACACACACACACACACATACACACACACCCCTGATACTGGTGGTCCTTAGTTACCATCATACGTATTTCTCTTTGTTCAAAAACAAATTCTTGACGATGTGTGATCGATCTATCGGTGCTGCTAAAATTCTTATGGTGTCCTTAAACTTAACATTAAGAATCCAGACCACTAATGAGCAACTTTGTCAAATCCAACACTATACACCTTTTCTTCCTCAACTGCACATAGCACTTGACTCAGTTGTGAAGAATCCAATATTTAAAAGTCTAACTCGAGAACACAACAGCTTTTAACTTACTTTCTGTGTGACCTTAGGAATGTTACACAGCTCTCTGAGATATATATTCCTCACCATTAAGAAAAAATGTTTAATGCCACATACAAACATTTTAAGAAATAATGCAACTTCCCTAATGCCTGGAAAACATTAAATATTTAATAAGTGGAAACTGTTATAATCATTGTGGCTATTGCTAATGTTGTTACTGACCAAATCATTCACCTTTGAAAAATTTCTTTGCTTTTCTGAGACTATTTCTTTCCCTAACTCTTCCTTTTAACTTATAGTTTTCTTAGAATAACTTTTATGTCTATTATGCTACACATGTGATATTTTCTTGTGACCTGGAATCTAGACTTCTACAAATTCACTCTTGTCTATTCTTGAATCAGCTTTGTGGCCTACAGTTCTGACTTTATTGACAGCCTCAGTGGTCTCCCTAGAACCATGGCTATTAATGGGTTTAGTTAAGCTGGGGTATTTATTCCTCTGGTCCCCTCCCTGTCATCCTCTCTTCACTAATGTTTACTGTGATTCTCTACTAAATGTGACAGCTTGATGGGTAAACCATCCTAAAAGAAACTGCTTCTCCCTCTTTCTCATCATGTTGACAGTAGTAGATCTTTTCTACTGATGTCCCTGAGAACTACGCCATTACTTGCCATTTCCAGAGCCCTCCCCACGCATCTGAAATAGCTCCTTTTTTAAGCAGTTCTCAGTTATCCATTAAAAAATGCTTTTTCCAACCACAACTCTGACTCAATGAAACTGAGATCAGAATAGCACAGAAAACATACCTCCAGAGGCTGTGCTGAATCATTTCCCTAGGAGGACCATTTATAATTTGTAAGTTGGCCAATTTCACATCTAGATTCATGGCTAAAGTAAGGGAAGCTGAAAGCTGGAATGACTTGGCCTTTTTTTTATAGAGAAACAAATAATGTTTAGATGGTGGAAAATGTTGAGATGAGTGGACAGTGTTGCTTCTGCTTAGTTACTTCCTAGCAAAACCTCTAGGCTTCCCTAGTGACTCAGACAATAAAGAATCTGCCTGCAATGCAGGAGACCTGGCTGATCCCTGGGTCAGGAAGATCCCCTGGGGTAGGAAATGGCTACTCCACTCCCTTATTCTTGTCTGCAGAATTCCATCAACAGAGGGAGCCTGGTGGGCTACAATCCATGGAGTCAGAGTCAGACATGACTAAGTGACTAACACAACAACAAAACCTCTAAGGCCTGGTGGTTACCCTCTTTACCCTGCGTTAGAGAATTCTCTGAAGAAGTGGTCACCAAGCTATATAGGCAGAGATAAATGTGGATGGAGCCAAAAAAAAAAAAACGTTACATTTCTAAGATTACACTGGAAATATTGGAATTGGAATATAAGCCAGTTGTTATGATTATCCAGCAAAGACATGGGAACTTAATTATCATAACAGGTGATAGAACCAAAACAGTTTTCACAGTGTTTTGACTAGCAGGCATCTGATCATGGCTGTTGGACAATGGGGTCTGCATGAAAGAAGTGGATGGGCGGCCTAATGAGATCTTGTTCGACATAAAGAATCAGACAACTTCTAAAGCTGGAGAGGCAGGTATACAACAGAATATCATACAATGGATATAATCTGACCTATTCAATCATGAAAGTAGACAGCTAGAGAAGCTGCAAATTATAAAATACAACTGGCGAACGGTAAACCAGATTTCAAGACAACTGAACTGCATGAGTTATGGCTGATACCACTGCTGGGCTGTCATGTTCAACAACCAGAGTCCCAGCTGGTAGTGATCAGAAGTCCTGACTACTAGATTTTCTGATTTCCATGGTATAATACTCCCATCTTGGTCAACATTTGGAGATAGCAAGAAGTGCATATAATTGGCTCATGGGAGCCTGTGCAAAGACAGCTCCGGTCCACCTCTGGACCAGACTCATGATACATACGCTGAAACTGGCCTCTTGGTGTTTTCCCATTCCCAGTTAAGTGGCTTACAAATTCATGAAGTGTTCAATAACCAAGTAGAGCAAGGTAAACTCTGGCCTGTGGACTGAATCCACCATGTCATCCATTTGGATAAATTAAATTTTACTGGACACAGCCATATTTGTTCATTTATGTACTTTATGTGGCTGTTTTTTGTGCTTAGAGTTACAGAAATGAGTAGTTACAATAGAGACCATGTGGAGCACAATGTCTAAAATACTTACTATCTGATCCTTTACAAGATTTACTAATTTCTAAAGTAGATTAAAAATAAAACAAAATAAAACTGTTTCCAAGTTTTGTAGATGTCATCTAGCCTTTTTACCTCGTCACCTCAGTCTTGATCAAGGGTCCACAAATAAACCTACCATCATGAAAGAAAAGAAAGTATACATGGGTTGACAAAGATCCTGCTGAGTGTCCAATTTCCCTAAAACATTGGCCAACACTTAATATTCTAGAGGGTCCAGATAGCAGTTGTATTTGTTGGATCCTCTCCATAGACAGAGCAGCTATTTATCTTCCAAAATACAGACATTACTTTGGATGCAGATTGGCCTTATTTATCTGCAGTGTTTCTGTCATCATCATTTTTGGAAGCATAGAATGATGACCAAAGGTCTGCTTTAATGGAGAAATCCATGGGACAGTGAATTCAAACTTAAGCATTTTTCCAATGTATCTTCACCACAAATCAGCTGGCTTGACAGAAGAGAAGAATGTTCTGCTGAAGTTCTTATTATAGTCTCAATTGAAGGAAACTTGGAGAGCTTTCATCATATGCCTCAGACCAAAAACCAATATATATTGCCATATCTCACCATAAGAATGAACCACAGAGTGAATTTGAGAGTGATCCTATTCTCATTACAACTTCAAATCACCCACCGACTAAATGCCTGCTTCTAGCCCCACAATTTGGTTCAGATGGTGTGAAGGTCTTAGTTAGAAAAGGAGGAATACATTGATTAACCCATACATATTGCTTTGCTTTTATGTTAAATTGGAAGTTAATGCTGTTTTCCAGTCTCAACTAACAAACAGAAAGTTGGTTACCACACTGATAGATACTGATTTTCAAGTAGAATCTTGTTGCTCTTAAATATTAATGTTAATGATAAGAGGAAGGGAACCAAATCTGAAAACCAGATTATTTAATGAGACACCTATTAAGAGTCAGTGGTTTAACAATCCTGGTTAAAGCACACTATCCAACAAACACAGGACTCTAGGGTTTCAGATCTTGCAGAAATGAAACATTAAGTTACCCCTTCAGGTACTCTCCTCTGCTATGGTGCCAGTAGAATTTAAAGAAAAATGAAAAAAAAAAAGTTATTATTATCAATTGGGACTTTGTGTCCAGATACAGAAACAAGGCTAAATAACATTAAACTCTGCTTAATGTTATTTAACTATTTCCTTCTCCTCTTTTGACCTCAGTGGCTTATATAAAAGTCAGTGGTGATTAATATTTTAAGGTTGAAGTACTATGACTGAATTGATATTACCATGTAATATCATAACAGTTGATATGATTCTGTATATTCTCTGTGTTGGGAAAAAAAAAACAAACATGTTTTGCATGGACATAGCCCAACAATGGATAGGATTTACATATGCTGGACTATTTCCATTTGAATCTTTACCATGCTGTTTCACTTTTTTCTCTCTCTCTGCAACCTACTGAGTATTGAATAAAACTAACCGGTCTGGACTTCATCTAATAGCTTCCTTGCCCTCTGACTTCCAGGTGAGTTTTCCCAGTAGAACTGTTTGCAGGTGACAAGAAAGAGAAGAATAAAATTGGGATAGCTATTCCTATAACTCTCTCTGTGCCAGATTGCCATGTGTTGGGAAACCCAATTTCATATTTCCAGACTCTTGCAATTTTTCCCTCCACAGAACAGAGCTGTTAACAGAACTCTGCTTTTCCTATTTTCTCAATTCCTTTAGCAATGCAAGATGTGTCAAAGGGCCACGAGAATCTTAAAATAAACAAAAGGGATATTTTTTAAAAAATTATGCAGCTATACTCTATATTAGATGCTAGGGAAATCATTCTGGTGGCAGTTATTACTGTTGGATTAGCTTTCATAGTTACAGCTATTATTGATCTGACCAGCTAATGCATGATACAGACTTTAAACAAGTCACTACCACTTACATGAGAAGTTGGTTGTAGAGAATAACATGGAGTCAGGGACCTAGTTATGAGGTCATTGTAGTGGTCCCAGCAAAGACTGATGTGTAAAAAGACAAGCATACTTGTTAATATTGGTATTGCTGCATAATGTTCTGCCGAGTGCTAGGAGATCAAATGTCTATAAATATTGAAAATGTTACAGTTATTATTTTCAGTTGATATGTTTGGCTACTTGTTATACCCAGGAAATTCAACTAAGAAAATATTAAAATTGAATTCAGTAAGGAAGTCAGTTACTATATGAATATATTTCCTTTTTATGAAAAACAAAGAGGCACTACAGCTGAAATATATTATTCACCAGAGCGGAGATGAATATAAAGGAAAGGGAACTCTGGATGGGTGAGGAGAGTTGCTTAAGGCCCAAAGCCTTTATAAAATCAGCTATGATCTAAACATTGCAGTCTTCCTTAGGAAGAGGTGGAGTGAGGATATTGTATATTTATTTAGAGACAATTACAAATATATGAGAATCAACTTCATTAATGATGAAAACTACAATTTTTATTAGATGTTCCAGTATAAATTATTAATTTTTAAATAATTTTATAAATGTTATCATATTTAGACTAAAATTCCAATAAAATCTCTAACTTAGATCAACCACTTTCCATAGTATATAGCCTTTGGAGTTTTATCAATTTTAAGGTAAAATATCAATTGAGCAGTTTATTGTAAATAAGATCACATATAAAAAATATCTAATATAGTGGTTGAAACTCAGGAAGTACTTTATAAATGTTGATTTCTGACGTTTCCTTCAAAGCCTTCATGGATGAGAGACTGTCCACTAAGGCTTGCGCGCTTCCTCACAAACAATGACTAGAGCACTTTTCCAGCCAAGGACCACATTCCCCAGACCACTTGCAGTTAGCTGGGGTCATGTCAACAGTCTTTGTCACTTGTATATAGACCTAAGTGATGTGCCTCTTCTGGACAGAAATGATAAAACAATATGCTGGATTTTCAGTTTCAGCTCTGAAATGTATAGAGTTTGAAACCTGTCCTTCTGAAACTTCCAAGGGCACACTGCAACTCCCAAGACTGGGGAGACAGAAGAACCAGATAGTCACAACCAGCATATACTTCCTAGGGGCAGAAGCTGCTGAAGCCACAAACTGTCAGGAACACTTGTACATGAACTGGATGAACTACTGGAGGTGGAGTGTAGTCTGTTTGGGTATGAGTAGGAAACTCTACAGTCCACAATCTTAAGAACCCCTACATTTTCACATGTTTTCAAGGTGAACTCCTTGAGAAAAATGCCTCATGTTTCTGGCAGAATGACTGAAAAAGTAACTATTCTGAAATTACCCACATCATTCTCCATAAACAAGTTTTACTTGGTAAGGAAAAAAATACTTTTTCATAGCCTCATCTGAGTTAGTAAAAGAATTCACGCTAACCCACTCCCTCTAACCTTACTGTCCCACCTACGGCATGTATGGGAGGGCAGGGTAAGATAAGTTTGAATGTCACAGCACAGGCCCACTAAAATACCACAGCTTAGGGAATTCTCTGGCAGTCTGGTGGTTAGGACTTACTGCTTCCACTGCCATGGCCCAGGTTCATTTCCTTGTCAGGGAACTAAGATCTCACAAGTCACACAGTGTGACCAAAACAACAAACAATTTAATCATAAGATTACAGAATGCTTCCTGTCTCCCACACTTTCTTAGCAAATCAGCAGGGCTCCAGTTTAGAAACTATAACTGCAGCTGGAAGACCAGCAAGGCACTGACCTTCTTTAAGAAGGAATCCTTAAGGAAGCCCAGGACAGCGAGAAAGACAAACCCAGTAGGTCAGAGGAATCTTGAAGCCTCAGGTGTCTACAGATACAACAAAGATGAAATACTTACCCAGAGAAACTTAAAACTTTACACCAAAAGTCTTTTAGCTAAGTTGCTATCACCAAACACATTATGTTTGACTTTCAACAAAAATTTACAGGTATTTTGTAAGACAAGGGAAAAATGTATAAAGAGAAAAGAAAACTACAAAATCAGTTTCATATATGACATATATTTTGGAATTACTGGGGAGAAAACTTAAGATAATGATGACTAATACATTAAGGACTCTAAACAGAAACATAGAGTAATTTGGAGGATGTTAGTAGCTCAGTCATGTCTGATTCTTTGTGACCCCATGAACTGCAGACCGCCACGCTCCTCTGTCCATGGAATTCTCCAGGCAAGAATACTGGAGTAGGTTGTCATTTCCTTCTCCAGGGTGTTTCTCTGACCCAGGGGTCAAACTCGATTTCCTCCACTGAAGGCAGATTCTTTACTGTCTGAGCCACTAGGGAAGCCCCATAGACTAATGGAACAAGATATTAATAGAAGGCCCAGAGATAAACTCATGCACCTATGGGCACCTTATCTTTGACAAAAGAGTAAGAATATACAATGGAGAAAAAAGTCTCTTCAGTAAGTGGCTCTGGGAAAACTGGATGGCTACATGTAAAAGAATGAAATAAGAATACTCCTTAGCACCATACACAAAAATAAACTCAAAATAGGTTAAATACCTAAATGTAAAGCCAGAAACTATAACACTCTTAGAGAAAAACTCAGGCAGAACATTATTTGACATAAATCACAGAAAGATCCTTTATGACATACTTCCTAGAATTATGGAAATACAAACAACAATAAACAAATGGGAACTAATTAAAGTTGAAAGCTTTTGCACAGCAAAGGAAACTACAAAAAAAATGAAGAGACAACCCTCAGCATGGGAGAAAATAACTGCAAGTAAAACTGACAAAGGATTAATCTCCAAAATATACAAGCAGCATATACAGCTCAATATCAAACAAAACAAATAACCCAATCATAAAATGGGCAGAAGACCTAAACAAACACTTCTCCAAAGAAGACCGACAGACAGCCAATAAACCCATTAAAAAATGCCGAACATCACTCATTATTAGAGAAATGCAAATCAAAACTACAGTGAGGCATCACACTGCTAAGAAAGGTCATCATCGAAAAAATCTGCAAACAATAAATGCTGGAGAAGATGTGGAGAAAAGGGAACCCTCTTGCACTGTTGGTGGGAATGTAAATTGATACAGCCACTATGGAGAACATTATGGAGATTCCTTAAAAAACTGGGAATAAAACTATCATATGACCCAGCAATCCCACTACTGGGCATATACTCTGGGAAAACCATAATTGAAAATGGTATACGTACCCCAATGTTCACTGCAGCATGATTTACAATAGCCAGGAGATGGAAGCAACCTAGATGTCCATCAACAGATGAATGGCTAAATAAACTGTGGTACATGTATACAATGGACTATTACCCTAAAAAAGAATAAATTTGAATCAGTTCTAGTGAACTGGATGAACCTAGAGCCTGTTATACAGAGGGAAGTACCTCAGAAAGAGAAAAACAGATATTGTACATTAACACATATATATGGAATCTAGAAAAATGGTACTGATGAACCTATTTGCAGAGCAGGAATAAAGACGACATAGAGAACAGACTTGTAGACACAAAGAGGGAAGGAGAGGATGGGAGGAACTGAGAGGAATATGGTAGCTATTTTACATGACCACAAGACCATCACCAAGAAAAACAAATGCAAAAAGGCAAAATAGTTGTCTGAGGAGGCCTTACAAATAGTTAAGAAAAGAAGAGAAGCTAAAGGCAAAGCAGAAAAGGAAAGATATACCCATTTGAATGCAGAGTTCCGGAGAATAGCAAAGAGAGATAAGACAGCCTTCCTAAGTGATCAGTGAAAAGAAATAGAGGAAAGCAATAGAATGAGAAAGACTAGAGATCACTTCAAGGAAATTAGAGTTACCAAGGGAATATTTCATGCAAAGATGGGCACAGTAAAGGACAGAAATGGTATGGACCTAACAGAAGCAGAAGATGTTAAGAAGAGATGGCAAGAATACACAAAGAACTATACAAAAAAGATCTTCATGACCCAGATAACAAAGATGGTGTGATCACTCACCTAGAGCCAGACATCCTGGAGTCCAAAGTCAAGCGGGCCTTAGGAAGCATCACTATGAATAAAGCTAGTGGAGGCAATGGGATTCCAGCTGAGCTATTTCAAATCCTCAAAGATGATGCTGTGAAAGTGCTGCACTCAATATGCCACCAAATTTGGAAAACTCAGCAGTGGCCACAGGACTGGAAAAGGTCAGTTTTCATTTCAATCCCAAAGAAAAGCAATGCCAAAGAATGTTCAAACTACCACACAATTTCACGCATCTCACACACTTGCAAAGTAATGCTCAAAATTCTCCAAGCCAAGCTTCAACAGTACTTTAATCCAGAACTTCCAGATGTTCAAGCTAGATCTGGAAAAGGCAGAGGAACCAGAGATCAAATTGTCAACATCCATTGGATCATAGAAAAAGCAAAAGAGTTCCAGAAAAACATCTACTTCTGCTTTATTGACTATGCCAAAGCCTTTGACAGTGTGGATCACAACGAACTGTGGAAAATTCTTAAAGAGACAGGAACACCTTAACTGCTTCCTGAGAAATCTGTATGCAGGCCAAGAAGCAACAGTTAGAACCAGACATGAAACAATGGACCAGTTCCGAATTGGGAAAGGAGTACATCAAGACTGTGTATTGTCACCCTGCTTATTTAACTTCTATGCAGACTACATCATGCGAAATGCTGGGCTGGATGAAGCACAAGCTGGAATCAAGATTGCTGAGAGAAATATCAGTAATGTCAGATATGCAGATGGCACTATCCTTATGGTTGAAAGCAAAGAGGAACTAAAGATCCTCTCAATGAAATAGAAAGAGGAGTGTGAAAATGCTGGCTTAAAGCTCAACATTCAAAAAACTAAGATCATGGCATCTGGTTCCAGAACTTCATGGCAAATAGATGGGGAAACAATGGAAATAGTGAGAGACTTTATTTGCTAGGGCTGCAAAATCACTGCAGATGGTGACTGCAGCCACAAAATTAAAAGACGCTTGCCCCTTGGAAGAAAAGCTATGACAACCTAGACAGTATATTAAAAAGCAGAGACATTACTTTGCCAACAAAGGTCCATCTAGTCAAAGCTTTGGTTTTTCCAGTAGTCACATATGGATGTAAGAGTTGGACCATAAAGAAAGCTGAGCATAGAAAAATTCATGCTTTTGAACCGTGGTGTTAAGGAAGACTCTTGAGAGTTCCTTGGACTGCAAGGAGATCCAACCAGTCCATCCTAAAGGAAATCAGTCCTGAATACTCATTGGAAGGACAGATGCTGAAACTGAAACTCCAATACTTTGGCCACCTGATGCAAAGAACTGACACCCTGGTAAAGACCCTGATGCTGGGAAAGATTGAAGGTGGGAGGAGAAGGGGACAACAGAGTATGAAATGGTTGGATGGAATCACCGACTCGATGGACATGAGTTTGAACATGCTCCGGGATTTGGTGATGGACAGGGAAGCCTGGAGTGCTACAGTCCATGGGGTTGCAAAGAGTCAGACACAACTGAGCAACTGAACTGAACTGAAGTAAAATAGCTAGAGGGAGGTTTCTGCATAACACAGGGAGCTCAACCTGTGTTGCTGTAGATTGTTCTGTGGCAATCTAGAGGGGTGAGTGGGGTGGGGAGTTTGAAGGAGGGGACATATGTATACTTATGACAGAAGCCAACACAACTTTGTAAAGCATAAAAATAAATACATTAAGTACTCTAATGGAAAAAAGTATACAACATATATGAGCACTGGGAAATGTAAAGTACTGTTAAGAGAATGAAAACAGTCACAATTTGAAAAGGCTACAATCCCTGTTTTCCAGTTGTATGACACCTAGAAAAGACAAAAGTATAAAGTAAAAAGATCAGTTGTTACCAGAGGCTTCAGTGAAGAGAAGAGGAGGTGCATGTTGAATCAAAGGGGACTTTAGGATATTGAAACTATTTTCTGTGATAAGGTAATTGCAGACAAATTATACTACATATTCGTCAAAACCCTGAGAACTTTACAGCACAAAGAGTAAATCTTAATGAATGCAAATTAATAAAAAATAATTTAGGATGCTGGGTGATCTCAAACTAGAAAGCAGACTCTGACAATGAATATTCTAAGTGTGTTCCAAATATATATAACAATCTGAAGAGAGTGAGGAGGAGGGAGGAAGGTGCTGACCAACTGACCTAAGGAACTTTAGAAAGAAAGAAAAACTGTCACTCTTTGCACATGGTTTGATATTATGTGTAGGAAACCCTAAAAAACTCCACCGGAAAACAATTAAATGAATTCAGTAATGTTGTGGTATAAAACAATATTAATACATAGAAATCTGTTGCATTTCTCTGCACTAATAACAAACTATCAGAATGAGAAATAAAACTACCATCTATAATTGCACCAAAAAGAATCAAATATCTAGGAGATATTACTAACAAGGTAAAAACTATAAGACACTGATGACGCAAAATACCACAAATCAATGGAAAGATAAGCCATGCTTATGGATTGAAATAATTAATACTGTCAAAATGCCCATATCAACTAAGTCAATTAACACTTTCAAGGCAATCTCTGTCAAGATATCAATAGCATTTTTCACAGAACGGTAACAAAGAATTCTAAAATTATTATGAAACCACAAAAGAACCCAAATAGATACAATAAATTTCAGAAAGAAAAAACTGGAGGTATCAGGCTCCCTGATTTCAAACTACAAATAAACATATAGTAATCAAGACAGTGTGATACTGACACAAAAATGGAAACATGGATCAATGGAATAGAACAGAGTGCCCAGAAATAAACCCACACATTCATGGTCAATTAATCTACAATAAAGAAGGCAGGAGTACACAACAACAAAAAAAGGCCATCTCTTCAATAATTGATATGGGAAAACTAGACAGCTACATGCAAAAGAATGAATCTGTACTGTTTTCCTATACCATAAACAAATATAAATGCAAAATGGATTAAATATCTGAATGTAAAACATGAAACCATAAAACTCCTAGAAGAAAACATCTGAAGTACACTCTTTGACTTTGGTTTTACAAATACTTCTTTGGATCTATCTCCTCAGGCAAGGTCAACAAAAGCAAAAGTAAACAAATAGGATGACATCAAAAAAAGCTTTTGCACAGCAAAGAAAACCAGCAAAAAACAGACAAATGATTGATGAGAGAAGGTATTTGCAAATAATATGCCCAATAAGGGATATCCAAAATATATAAAGAACTCATACAAATATTAATAGGAAAAAATAACCCAATTGAAAAATGAGTAGAAAAACAGCAGATGTTTCTGCAAAGAAGACATACACACAGTGAACAGGCACATGAAAAACTGCTCAACATCACTATTCACCAAGGAAATGAAAATCAAAACCACAATGACAGAGCACCTCACATATGTCAGTATAGCTGTTATCAAAAGGATAAAACAAGTGTTGGTGAGGAGGTAGAGAGAAGAGAACCCTGGTTCACTGTTGGGCTTGTAAACTGGTACAGCTACTAGAGAAAACTGTATGTAGGTTCCTCATAAAAGTAAAAACAGAACTTCTATGAGATCCAGCAATTCCACTTGAGTATTTACCTGAAGAAAATGAAAACACTAGTTAGAAAAGATATATGCACCCCTATGTTCATTGCATCATTATTTATAATAAGCAAGATATGGTTGCTACCTATGTCCATTTATAGATTACTGCATAAAGAAAGTGTCAGACAGACAGATAGATAGCTACAGTGATCATGCAGTGCTCAGTTACTCAGTCCTGTCTGACTCTTTGCAACACCACCAGGCTCCTTTATTCATGGAATTTTCCAGGTAAGAATACTGGAGTGGGTTGCCATTTCCTCCTCCAAAGGCTCTTCCAGACCCAGGGATCAAATTTGCATCTCTTGCATCTCCTTTTGGCAGGTGGATTCTTTACCACTGAGCCACTTGGGAAGCTCACAGATGTAGACCGATTATGAAATATTACTCAGTCATTAAATCTTGTCATTTGTGATAAGAGGGATGGACCTAGAACATATTATGCTAGGTAAAATAAATCAGACAGCCAAAGACAAATACTATACGGTTTCATTTGTATGGGAAATCTAAAAACACACAAACAAAACAGAATCAGATTCAAAGATACAGAGAACAAACTGGTGGTCTCAAGAAAGGAGGGGGTTGAGGGGATGAATGAAACAGGTGAACGGGATTAAGAGGCACAAGCTTCTAGTTATAAATAAATGATTCATTGGAGTGTAATACACAGAATAGTTAACATACTCAATAATATTGCAATAAGTCTAAATGGTGACAGACAATAAATAGACGTGTGAAGAGATCTATTCAAGAAAATTAGAGATACCAAGGGAAAATTTTAAGCAAAGATCGGCTCAATAAAGGACAGAAATGGTATGGACCTAACAGAAGCAGAAGATGTTCAGAAGAATTGGCAAGAATACACAGAAGAACTGTATAAAAAAGATCTTCATGACCCAGATAATCACGATGGTGTGATCATTCATCAACAGCCAGATATCCTGGAATGTGAAGTTAAGTGGGCCTTAGGAAGCATCATTATGAACAAAACTAGTGGAGGTGATGGAATTCCAGTTGAGCTATTTCAAATCCTAAAAGATGATGCTGTGAAAGTGCTGCACTCAATATGAAAGCAAACTGGGAAAACTCAGCAGTGGCCACAGGACTGGAAAAGGTCCATTTTCATTTCAATCCCAAAGAAAGGCAATGCCAAAAAATGTTCTAACTACCACACAATTGCACTCATCTCACAAGCTGGTAAGGTAATGCTCAAAATTCTCCAAGCCAGGCTTCAGCAATACATGAACCGTGAACTTCCAGATGTTCAAGCTGGTTTTAGAAAAGGCAGAGGAACCAGAGATCAAATTGCCAACATCATCTGGATCATCGAAAAAGCAAGAGAGTTCCAGAAAAACATCTATTTCTGCTTTATTGACTATGCCAAAACCTTTGACTGTGTGGATCACAATAAACTGTGGAAAATTCTGAAAGAGATGGGAATATCAGACCACCTGACCTGCCACTTGAGAAATCTGTATGCAGGTCAGGAAGCAACAGTTAGAACTGGACATGGGACAACAGACTGGTTCCAAATAGGAAAAGGAGTACATCAAGGCTATATATTGTCACCCAACTTATTTAATTGATATGCATAGTACATCATGAGTAATGCTGGACTGAATGAGGCACAAGCTGGAATCAAGATTGGTGGGAGAAATATCAATTACCTCAGATATGCAGATGACACCACCCTCAGATATGCAGAAAGTGAAGAAGAACTAAAGAGACTCTTGATGAGTGAAAGAGGAGAGTGAAAAAGTTGGCTTAAAGCTCAACATTCAGAAAACTAAGATCATGGCATCCAGTCCCATCAGTTCAGTTCAATTGCTCAGTCATGTCCGACTCTTTGCGACCCCATGAATCGCAGCATGCCAGGCCTCCCTGTCCATCACCAGCTCCCGAAGTTTACTCAAACTCATGCCCATCGAGTCAGTGATGCCATCCAGCCATCTCATTCTCTGTCATCCGCTTCTCCTCCTGCCCTCAATACCTCCCAGCATCAGGGTCTTTTCCAATGAGTCAACTCTTTGCATGAGGTGGCCAAAGTATTGAAGTTTCAGCTTCAGCGTCAGTTCTTCCAACGAACACCCAGGACTTATCTCCTTCAGGATGGACTGGTTGGATCTCCTTGCAGTCCAAGGGACTCTCAAGAGTCTTCTCCAACACCACAGTTCAAAAGCATCAATTTTTTGGTGCTCAGCTTTCTTCACCATCCAACTCTCACATCCATACATGACCACTGGAAAAACCACAGCCTTGACTAGATGGGCCTTTGTTGGCAAAGTAATGTCTCTGCTTTTTAATATGCTATCTAGGTTGGTCATAACTTTCCTTTCAAGGAGTCAGTGTCTTTTAATTTCATAGCTGCAATCACCATCTGTAGTGATTTTGGAGCCCAAAAAAATAAAGTCACTTCATGTCAAATAGATGGGGAAACAGTGGAAACAGTGGCTGACTTTATTTTGTGGGGTGCTCCAAAATCACTGCAGATGGTGACTGCAGCCATGCAATTAAAAGACACTGACTCCTTGGAAGAAAAGTTATGACCAACCTAGATAGTATATTAAAAAGCAGAGACATTACTTTGCCAACAAAGGTCTGTCTAGTCAAGGCTATGTTTTTCCCAGTAGTCATGTATGGATGTGAGAGTTGGACTATAAAGAAAGCTGAGTGCCGAAGAATTGATGTTTTTGAACTGTGGTGTTGGAGAAGACTCTTGAGAGTCCCTTGGACTGCAAGGAGATCCAAGCAGTCCATCCTAAAGGATATCAGTCCTGGGTGTTCATTGGAAGGACTGATGTTGAAGCTGAAATTCCAATACTCTGTGCACCTGCTGGGAAGAGCTGACTCATTTGAAAAGTTCCTGATGCTGGGAAAGATTGAAGGCAGGAGGGGGAGGAGGGTACAACAGAGGGTGAGATGGTTGGATAGCATCACCGACTCGATGGACAAGTTTGGATAAACTCTAGGAGTTAGTGATAGACAGGGAGGCCTGGCGTGCTGCAGTCCATGGCATCGCAAGAGTTGGACACACTGAGTGACTGAACTGAACTGAATTGAATCATTTTATAATGTTTGGGGGCCTCCCAGGTGGTATAGTGTTAAAGAATCTGCCTGCCATTAAAGGAGATTCAAAAGATGTGGGTTTGATCCCTGAGTCAGGAAGATCCCCTGAAAAAGGAAATTGCAATCCACTCCAGTAGTCTTGCCTGGAAAATCCCATGGACAGATGAACCTGGCAGGCTTACAATGCATATACAAGTCAAAATACCATGTTGTATACCTGAAATTAACATAGCACTGTATATGAATTACACTTCAACTTAAAGAGACTGAAGTCAAAAACACAGTGCATAAGCACTGCATTTTGTTGATAAAGTTATTTATCATAAAGGTTTAGGAATAATACCACTCTACTTGTGTAGTGAAATTGAACAGTTAAATAGATGACTGCCAAGATTTATCACTGCTGGCACAGCAGTTCATAAATAAGAGGAGGAGAACTGAAAGATTCCTATTGTCATAGAATAAAACTGAGACATTAGTTTGTATATGTTCTTAGCTTAATTATACACAGATGTAGAAGTGTTTTGAAAGGCATGTACATACATAGGCTAATGTACACACACATTTCCTTGCTTTGCCAGCCTAGAGTGTTTAAAAGAAAGAACATTCCAGTAGCAATAAGCACATTTAGCACCAAGATCTTGGTTTCTAATACTATTCTCCAATAAAAGGAACCACAGATCTTTGAAGAAATGGCTGAGGCAGGAAATGCTCATGATAAGCCTGAGAATCTGGCACAAGCATTTCTTGTAACACTTGTAGAAACAACAGAGAGCAACAAAGTGCTAACAAACACAGAAATCCAAAACAAACACCAAAATGAGTGAATGGATACATCCACGGGTGCAGCAGGACCCAGCTAAAAGAGCCTCAATGGCCAAAGCTGGAAAATTTGAGTAGCAACATTAATAAAGAAGAACTGAATTATACAACTCAAAGGCTAAAATAAATTTCTATTAGTCCATATGGATATAAACAATTGCATAGGTAAATATGTGTGGAGAACAGACAAATCTCATCCAGAAGAATTCTAAAGAATTTATGTAGATCTCCTGCCCTCAAGGAGAGAGAAAATAAACTCTCTTTCTATAACTGTGAGCTACACCATATTATCTCCTTCCAAAGACTACAAAATGGAAAAGAGGAAGAAGAGTAACTTTACAGTAGAGAAATCTGACAAATAGAAGCTCAGGCAAGTGATTAATATAACTGTGATAAATTGTGTGAATAGTAAATACTCTTTTTTATTATTTTATTATTATTATTTTTTTTTGTAAATACTCTTGACATCATGATGAAGTAAACTTTTACCTCTGTGGTCTTCCACCTAAAAAAATTCATAGAATTCCAGTGTAATCAGAAGCAAAATGTCATAGAAATTACAATAGAGCAGTATTATATAAAAATACCTGACCAGTCAAGGGCATCAAAAACAAGGAAATTCTGAGATATGGTCACATCCTAAAGAAAGCCTAATAATTATCTAAAGAACACATGCAAATAAATGTAATGTGGTATCCTGTGTAAGATTATGACACAGAAAGAAAGCATTAAATAATCTGAAGGAAGCATGGATTTTCACTAATAATGTATCAGTCCATTAATTGTGACCAATGCAATACCAAGATGAAATGTTAATCCAGAAACTGTGCAAAGTATATGAGAACTCTCTGTGCTATAGTCTCAATTTTTTCAGTAAATCTAAAACTGTTCTAAAAACAAATGTGCTTAAAGAAAAAATGTTTCTAATTCTCTCAACTCCATTAGTTAATAGAATGCTGAGATCTTTGGAGGCCTCTGAAACCACAAAGCAGAAGGAGGCTCAGTCTGTGAATCACCACACAGGCGTTCTGCGGGAATGCTGCCCGCAGACCTATAACGGCACATGGCACTATTACATCAGCATGAAATAAGTGCCTATTGTGTTATACCACGAAAGTGTGGGGATTTATTTGTTCCAGCAGCTAGAATCCCCCTATGACACACAATCATATTAGGATGCTCACTTTAATATGTCTGGCTTCCTGTATGTATGCTTTTAGACTGCAGATACTAAAAGGTAAGATGATAACTGGGTAAATGCAGCTGGATGTAAAAGGTAATAGTTAAAATTGGGGATTTATTTGATCTTTCAGAAAGCAAAAATGAGCCAAGTTTTATAAGTTTGGCACTGTGTTAGTCACTAAGGTTAGAGCTATGAACAGAGAAAGTATCTTGCTCTTTGCATTAGAAGAGCAAAGTCATCTGGAAAGAAGAACATGGAAGGGCAGGAAGAGGAAAAGAGGAAGAGGAAGAAAAGAGCTGTGATATTAGAAAAGAAAGCAAGGGCCACAGGGGTATCTTATCACGAGTAACTGTTGAAAAGAAGATAGAAGTAAAATTTAACTTTTGTCAAGTTATTTCTTCCTCAAATTTTCTATGTTTATTTCCAGATGCAAAAGAAATGATATAGTGAATTAGAAGAGCTTCTAAACAACATCATGGAATGTTTAAATATTTATATTCTTAGAAATTTTAGCACATGTTGGGATAGGTATAATGTCCAAAAGGAAAATATATGTTGAATGTTACTGTTTCAGGGGGTAAAAACAGAATAATTCATCTTTAATTTACATAGGTAGATCTCTCACAGCATAGGATTATAGTATCTGTATTTCAATAGACAAATAGTGAAATGCCTACTAGAAAGAACATGACCTGTTTCTCAAAGCATCTTAAATAAGCATATTTTAGGAAATAAAAGTATAAATCCTTTTTACACTTTTTTTCCTATTAATAGAAAAATAGCTATTTCCTCTAATTAGAATGATATCTCATATTGGGTGAACATGTAAAACAATTTGCCTGTAATAATTAATTGGTAAAGGTTTGTTTGAGGAAGTGACTTACCAACTTAATTAGAAAATCAGATTGTGACCAAAAAAGGTTGAAAATTAAATGATTTAGGAGCATATGTTAGTGTATGAAGAAAACATTGAGATTTGATAGGATAATTAATCATTTAATGGGAAATTAATTTTAATCCCCTCCCTGCATAAGCTTTTGTTTTTTTATGAGACGTTTCACTACATAGGAAAAGTTGCATGTTTATAGAGATGATTTTTATTCATTCTTTATTTTACTTAATCTCCTAACAGGTTCCTTAAAAATGAGAACTCAAATTAAATGAAACTGTTCAAGGACTTGTTAAAATGAAACATTAAAATACTACTTAAGTTTAGGGTTCTTAGGAACTTGTTCTAAGAAAGAGAAAATGAGCGATCTTTTTTTTTTTTTTCTTTAAATCTCTTCTATGAGGCTTAGTACAGACAGTGCATCTGAATAAGTTCGGGTAAATTTTCAAGAAAAAGAGAAGAATGACCTTACACAATCAAGAAAATGAATAATTTTAAAAATTTATAAGCTAAAATATGACAGTAATTTTCGTAAGCAGTCAGGCACATTGCCCTTTTATATTGCTGGGCTCAATGAATTATGAATGTTGGCTGAATAAAAAGCCTGAGGGTGACAAGAGAGCCACGTTTTGTCATCTGCACTTACAGAACGTCTACTACCCTAGCTGGATTTCTAGATCTTACCATTATGACTGGCTGCTGAGGAAACACAGGAGGAGTACTTCCAGGGTGGAGAAGAAGAAATACTAATTGCTAGCCACAATAATGAGTCTAAAGCATGTAGACACTTGAGTCTTTTGATCTATGTGAGCAGCCAAGCTCAGCAAACTCTCACTGTCCTAACCAACCTGAACACAGGAAGCAAAAAAACAAAATGAAAAGGCAGTTTTTAAGTACATACATCTCGGCTGCAGGAATTATGAGTGGGAAGAACAGGTGTTCTGAGAGATTCTACAGTGCTTCGGTTGCTAAGGAGACCACTTTCATCAGTTCAGAAAGGCTGATAACCTGGACTTTTGCTGCCAAATTGGTATCAACAAAGGTTGGAACTGATATAAACAGGCATATACAAATAAAAAGGACATGGCTAGTTTAAAAAATAATTCAATGATAAGGTTGCTTTGTACCTGGCAAAATACTTCTATATTAAATAAGAATAGTTGCATAATAGCTAAATAACTTGAGGTAGATTAATTGGAGCACATAATTCCAAAATTAAAGTATAAAAACAGAAAAAGTTTATTTATGCCAATTATCTCATTAAAAAATACAATTAATGACATATATGCTTTAGTAATTACATTAAAAAGTTTGTTATATTTTAGTGTGATGTTAATTATACAAAATAGAGAAAAGTGAGTTCTAGATAACTTCATTAGACATTAATAAATACTAATTCATTATTCCCTGGGCAAGTTGAATATGAGAAGCATTTATAAACAATGCGATATAAGTGGTATTTTAAGATGCAAATATGATTAACATTGCACTGCCCCACCCAAATATTTTAATGCAAATAACTGTTTTTAAAAGCATTACAATTATCTTTGTTGAGCTGTTAAACTGTTTCTTAAAGGATGTTGTATCACTTTTTCTTTATAACACTAAGTAACATAAAGCATGTACCTGAGAAATGAGGCAATAGCAAGCAAGTATAAAAAAAAACAAAAACTCCCTTCCTAGGTTTCATTAGTGTAGGACTAGAAATATTCAACACTTACTACGTAAGATCTTTCTATATTTCATATCACAAAAAGTAATTTAAAATATGATTTGTAAACTAATGTTTAGTAAAAACTGTGTCTTTCAGTTAGGATACTTTTTGTGATTCTTCTTTAAAAGTTTCAAAATGATGAAAGGCACTATGGTAAATTTACCTTTAAAATATCAAGGAATACTATCAAACCTTAATATTTGCAGTCTAATAGCAAAGTATGATATATTCTATTATATAACACAGTCACTTTTAAAATTTAAATTTAACATTGAAATTTTGCTCATTCCAGTACATAAAAATAAAACAAATTGGAGGTAGAGACATTGCATTTTTCACTTTGCCATTTTCATCATAAAGTCATTGTTTTGAAACAGTTATATATTTTTGGCAAAATTTGACAGAACTGGCACATCTGCAGATAATGGTACAATTTGATATTTATAAAGTATCAAGTTTTCTATAAATATATGTTTCTAGTTTCCATGGAAATTGAGAAATCATTAGAGCTGATTTTTATCTTCTTTTACTGAAATCAAATAATGCTATTTATAGGGCTGTTTTTAAGTCTGTGACAATTAACTTTTTGATTAACCATTTTATAAAAGTAATATACTTTTGACTATTTATAAAGTCAACACATATACTTCAAGACAAAATCTGCAAAAATTAATCCCAGATTTAATTTAAATGTTCAAGTGAACATTTAAGGTCTAGTGTTTCCTTTGTTTCTTTTTTATTTTCCTTTCCTTTCCTTAATTTTGGTTTACTAGTTTTAAAAATTAAAATATTAATGGTAACTATTTAAAAATTGTTGTAAGAATTAAATGAGTTAATACAGGTGCAGTATTCAGAAATATACCTTGTACATGTCTAAGTGCTACGTCAATATTTTTACTACAGTGGAAGCTCTGTAAAGGAAGGGACTTCTGAGAGTAACTAGCATATAATAGGCACTTAATAAAAATATGTGAATTAACTAAACTTGGAGTTCACAGATTATTTTTTTTATTGGATATTAAATTAGTAAATGTGAAATAGGAACCCTTCATTTTATACCAGTGGTCTCCATACTGGGAAAATTGCAACTCTCCATTTAAACAAAGACTTTCAAAGGTATATATAGGCAAAGACAGTCACAGAGAATGACATTTTAAATTGCCAGCTACAGAAAGATTTCCCTCATAGCTCAGTTGGAAAGAATTCACCTGCCATGCAGGAGACCTCAGTTTGATTCCTGGGTCGGGGAGATCCCCTGGAGAATGGATAGGCCACCCACTCCAGTATTCTTGGGCTTCCCTTGTGGCTCAGCTGGTAAAGAATCCACTTTCAATGCAGGAGACCTGGGTTCCATCCCCGGGTTGCGAAGATCCCTGGAGAAGGGAAAGGCTACCCACTCCAGTATTCTGGCCTGGAGAGTAGGACACGACTGAGTGACTTTCACTTTTCGTTTTCTCAGAAAGCCAAGTGCCAAAAAATTGATGCTTTTGAACTGTGGTGTTAGAGAAGACTCTTGAGAGTCCCTTGGACTGCAAGGAGATCAAACCAGTCAATCCTAAAGGAAATCAATCCCAAATATGCACTGGAAGGATTGGTGATGAAGCTGAAACTCAAGCTCCAATACTTTGGCCACCTGATGCAAAGAGGTGACTCGTTAGAAAAGACCCTGATGCTGTTAAAGATTGAAGGCAGGAGGAGAAGGGGATGACAGAGGATGAGATGGTTGGATGGCATCACTGACTTGACGGACATGAGTTTGAGCAAGCTCCAGGAGTTGGTGAAGAACAGGGAGGCCTGGTGTGCTGCAGTCCATGGGGTCGCAAGAGTTGAACACGATTGAACTGCCTGATTAACAGTAAATATTTCACATTACAGAGAAAAAAAAGTCTGCCTTAGATGAATTTTGACATTTTCCTATTTCCATTTTACACAAAGAGGCTCTTCATGACTCCTACTCCAATAGGTACCATAGCCTCTTCCCTTTTTTGTTATAAAACTTCTTGATTCAATGTGCAAATTGTTCTAGCTGTTGTCACTAGGTAATCCTTCAGGGTAACTCCTGGTTTCTTTCAATATTCTTTCTTCTTTTCCTTCTCTCTTTCTTCTCCTCTTCATTTTCTCTTCTCGCCTACCTCCCCTCCATTTCACTATCTCCCTCCCCCTTCTCTTTTTCCTCCAGTCTGTCTCCTCCGTTCTAATTATGTGCTTACTTCCTGGAACCAGAATATATTCCAGACATCTAGTATAATGTCTTCCCCAGCTTTACACTCAATTAATTCTATAATAAGGGCTGCTTCCTTTGGTTAGGCACTGGTACTGAGAAATCAATGTAAAACATTAACATTAGATGAAGTCAGTTAAGTAATATTGTTGTTGTTCTTCAGTAGCTCAGTCGTGTTCAACTGTTTGTGACCCCATAGACTGCAGCACACAAGGCTTTCCTGTCCACCATCTCCCAGAGCTTGCTCAAACTCATGTCCATTGAATCAGTGATGTCATCCAACCATCTCTTCATCTGTTATAACCCTTTTCCTCCTGCCTTCAAGCTTTCCCAGCATCAGGGTCTTTTCTAATGAGTCAGCTCTTCCCATCAGGTGGCCAAAGTATTGGAGCTTCAGCTTCAGGATCAGTACTTCTAATGAATATTCAGGGTTGATTTTCTTTAGGATTGACTGGTTTGAAATCCTTGCAGCCCAAGGGACTTTCAAGAGTCTTCTCCAACATGACAGTTCGAAAGCATCAATTCTTCCGGTCCTCAGCCTTCCTTATGTCCAACTCTCACATCCATACATTACTACTGGAGAAACCAAAGCTTTGACGAGACAGACATTTGCTGGCAAAGTAATGTCTCTGCTTTTTAATATGCTGTCTAGGTTGTCTATTTGCCAAAAAGTGATGGGTGCCATGGCCTCCGTTTTTTGAACGTTGAGTTTTAAGCCAGCTTTTTGACTCTCCTCTTTCAACTTCATCAAGATGCTCTTTAGTTCCTCTTCACTTTCTGCCATAAGGGTGGTGTTATCTGCATATTTGAGGTTATTGATATTTCTCCTGGTAATCTTGATTCCAAGCTTGTGCTTTACCCAGACCAGCATTTAGCATGATGTACTCTGCATATCAGTTAAAGCAGGGTTACAATACACAGCCTTGATGTACTCCTTTCCTAATTTGGAACCAGCCTGTTGTTCCATGCCCAGTTCTAACTGTTGCTTTTATATAGAGTCTTTAAGTATTTACAAATTCTTTACCTTAATTCAATGAATTAAGGTAATGAATTCAATGAATTAATTCAATTAATCCTCACAAAGATAGGCATGCTATTATAAAGCTCAATTATAGTGAACAAAACTGAGGGACAGAAAGGCAGAACCGAGCAAAAGTCATGGTAGTATTTGTAACAGTCACAGTTGTGGCAATAAATAACAGTCATCTAGTGCTTACCATGTGCATTGTTTTAATAAATTCATTCAGCCATCCAATCAAATAAAAGTGATTATTATGATCATTTTACAAGGAAATAGCAGAAGCTCCATCCTATACATGCTTTTATAAGATGTTGGCTAGGATATGGATCAATGATTATATGTTACATCATCAGCATTCCTATCCAGAGAAAATATGTATTTACCCTTTAATTTAATGAATATTTCCAAAACAACTATTGTGCATGTATTTATTATTGCTTGGGGCTTCTGAACAGCTTTTTCTTCATTCTATATTAAAAAAAAAACTATTAAAAGTATATTAAAATTTTATAATAGTTTACGTCCATGCCAATTTTACCCAAGTTTGCAGTCTACATATTTTTTAAATGACTCATATTACTTTTTTATTTATTGATATTAATATTATTATGCATGGTATAGTCCATATGTATGTGAAGCTTACTATATAGTATAAAATCATGACTATTAACATCAATGCTTTGGCTTCTTCAAAATAAATAAGGCTTTGAAAGACATATTTTGCTCATTTCAGTCCTTTCCCTTTTAGCAGTCTTATAGGAACTCTTTATGAATATATGTACAATATAATTAGATTCCAATCCACTAAGGTATTTTATTCTAGAAAAGAGCAAAAAAGTCAGTTGGATTGTCTACGTTATGTGTATGTTAGAATATTTTTATTGCTAGCTAAAATCAGACGAAGAAAAATCACACAGTCTCATGAATTTTGTTGACTTCAAAGGAAATTCTCTCACATAAGCTTAAATTTCTTTAAAGCAAATGTTAAATAAGGGCTGAAGAAGTAAATTTATTTGGGGAGAAAAAGTTAGTCACCAAAGTATTTTTGACATGAAAATGTGATAAAAGAATGACAGACTGATGTGAAAAAGAGGGTTTCGGCATACACAGAAAGTATCTTCCACCATATGTTTATGTAATGAAGCCAAAAAATCACTCAAATTGTTTTAGCTATAAGGAAAGTATTGTATTTAAAATAAGTATTCCTTATTTCAACTGAAAGAATTCAACGAACTACTTTAGATGTTACTATTTACCAAATACTGTGACAGTAACTTGGTGTATAAAATTACATCTACTTGAAATGTTTAAATCTAGATTAAAATATAATTATATGAAACATTATGAGATTATTTCAATACAGATGTTTGAACAACTTATACCAATGAGTTTTAAGAAATTAAAGGGAATAAAGTAGCTAAAGGAGGGGTAATTCATCTAATTTACTGCATTATTTTTAATAGCTAATGTAGGTAGATGTTTATCATATGCCATTCATTTAGATGAACTGTCTATATTCCTTTTATTGTTTAATCCTCAATGTGAAACATCGTAAGAATCAATTACTACTACTGCAATTATTGCTATTGTATCATATCCTGAGTTTGTAATGAGGAATATTTGGATTAGAAAGATTTGATGTCTTTTCCATGTGGACGGTGGAGCAGAGATTATAAACCACAGTCATCTAATTCCAAAATTTACAGATAACACATTTTCCAAAGTATGAATTACAATTAGAGTGGAGAGTGAAAGAGTTGTGGATAGTATTTGCCCTGTTGATGGTGATGTTGATGCTTAATAGTGTGTATGGTATTGTGCAAATGGGTGTAGGAAAAAAATAGATAATACAGTAAAATAGAAAGTCACTCCAGGAATGTATAAAGACATAAATTATTGCAGCATGTGCAGGAAAGAAACATATTTTTTATCTGACATGAAGGTACTGTATGAAGATAACTTTAGCAAGTTGCATAGTTAGAAAGTAAAATAGGTAACTGTGGGATAATCAAACTGGTAAGCAGGAAGTCCACTCTGATCAGTGAGATGCAGCCCCATTGGCTGAATGCCTAATAGCCGCCTAATCCCCACAAGCTATTCTTCAACTCTGCCCCAAACAAACCCCCATCAGTACTCCAAAATGGCCAGAGGACCAGAAACATCCCCTACTGGCCGACTGGAGGGACATTCCTCACTCTGCAACATGGGCACATCTGATGCTATCACGTCCTTAGATAACCTTTGGTGGCCTCATTAATACTTCATAAATATTATATGAATACATACATTTAACTATAACAGACTGAATCATGGTAAGAACATGTACAGCAGAGCCTCCTGTTATTTAACCTGCAGCTGTCAGTTAAGACTGTTAATCAACAACCTCCTGGATTATGACAAAAATCTTGCTTTATAAAATCTATACTCCAGGCCTCTGGGGCCACTGCCTTCCTTGTGTTGGCCCACCTCTCTTTTAAGGTGTTCTCTCTGTTCTCTCCTTTTCTTCAATAAACTCTCTTGCAACAGGTAAGATCCCAAATTCTTCTTTGCATCCTTACCAAGAACTGAGGTTCACAGGAAGAGGGATCTCCAAACTGTCTTCCTATAAGAAGATCAGAGAAGCTACTATATAAAAAATATGAACCTTCATATTTTCCTGAAGAATATTAGGAAATAACTGAAGCGCTTGAAGGAGGATGGTAGAGCAGTCATATTTGTGTTACAGCTTATTCTTCCATATGAAAAACATCCTTTATTAAGCTTACTGAGATATAATTTACACACATTAAAAGGCACCTGAATATATATACTGGCATAACTAACAACACCACCCCCAAATATTCCCTCATTCTCTTTAGCAATCACTCCATAACACCATAGACAAAAATATACTCAAAGTCAATTAAAGACCCGAATAAAAGATCAGATACTATAAAACTCTTAGAAGAAAAAAAAGGCAAAACACTCTGACAGAAATCAAAGCAGGATCTTTTTGACCCACCTCCTAGAGTGATGAAAATAAAGACAAAAATTAACAAAAGGGACCTAATTAAACTTACAAGATTTTGCACAGCAAAGGCAACCATAAACAAGACGAAAACAAACCCTCAGACTGTGAGAAAATATTTGCAAATGAAGTGACCTACAAGGGATTAATCTCCAAAATACACAAACAGCTCATGAAGCTCAATATCAAAAACAAACAACCCAATCAAAAAATGGACAGAAGACCCAAATAGACATTTCTCTCTTTAGCAATCAAACTCACGCATCTTCAGCCCCATATAACCAATAATTTACAGTAGCCAAAACTTGAAAGCAACCCAAACAGCCATCAACAGATTGGATAAGCATCTATTTATGCTATGGGATTTTTGTTTTTAGTAATGAAAAATGATCAACCACAATGCAGGCAGCAATATAGAAAAATCTCAAGAGCATTAAGCACAAAAGAAGCCAGGCACAAGGAAACACATTTACATGATATTCCCAAACAGCAAAAATAACTACAGAAAACATCAAGCATGCAGGACTGCTTGAGGTAAGGAGATTGTTTCAATCTTTTGATAAGAAAACCCTTAATTAGGGAGGTAATGATAGTTTTTGTGATAAGCAGATATGGGAGGTTAAATTTCCTGCATTTGTATGTTACGACTAAAACTTTAAAAAAAAAAAATTAGTTTTGAAATCTAGATACTTGAAATTCAGATTTCACTTATAGTTCTATCATGAATTAGTTATAGCCTCTTTAGAAAGTAATGGTGTCTTACCAAGATTCAAAATCCCATAACCATCGTTTCAGATAAATTTCCCATTGAGTTTTAGTAACTGTGAAATGGCATGACACATATTAAAGTGTTTATTGAAGTATCTGGCTCTTAGTAAACTAATTTCAAGGGAGGAGTAGGTAGACAGTATTTCAGTACTGTTATCCTATTAATTTTTTTTTCTTACCATTTTCAAAAGCTGAGGAAACATCTGCTCGGTCTAGAGCCCTTCAGAACTGGGGACCCTTCCTGTCTTCTCAGTCTCTGCCTGGTTGGGTGCTGAGATGGCAGGATGACAGGCTTGGGCTGGCAGAGCTGGTCTCTGGTGCTTCGGCTTGGAGGACAGATCAGGCAAGGGGGCAGGTGGGCGGGCACCTCGTGGCTCTTCAGCCTGGCTTGGTGAGGTGGTTGTCCAGGATAAATTCCTCATTGTCCAGCAGCCCATCGGGTCTATCTCAGTCAGCTTCCAGACCTTTCCAAGGACCATACTAGGCAGCACAGACTTCACCATCTCCTACTTGGCATTGGCACTCCTGATCTGGCCACTGAAAAGTGACAGTCTGTACATCTCCTTGCAGGCAGGCTTGTCTTTGTCCACCACATACTCAGCATCACCAGGGTCCTCACCGGAATGCCTCGCCACAGTCATGCCCAAAAAGCTTGATCTGGAGCCATCCAAGGCATGGCCCTTCACATCGAGCCAGGTATTGCCATCAGTCAGGCGATGTTGTTGACCAGCATATGGTCCATCATGTCCAACAGCTAGGGCTTGAAGGCCTGGAACTTCTGCACAAACTGTCCTCCAGGTCTTGATGACTTCTGAGAACTCTTCGGAGATGACCACCTGAAAAGCATCAAAGAGCAGGATGATGCAGTCCCCATGTTTGGTAAACCACTCCAGGCCTCTGCCAGCTGATAAATAAGCTCTCCCAAAGTGCTATTTCTCTCCAGACAGGACCCTGGGAGGGCCGAGGCGGCCTCTGCAGACAGCTGGGCACACATGAGTCAGTTCATGAGCTAATCCATACCAAAGAAGATGAGCTTGGGGGCGGGGGGGCGGTGGCGGTGGGGACCATCAGGGGCTCCTATGAGCGCATCGCAGGACACCTCGTCCTCGTAAGGCTGGGTTGGGTGGCGGTGGCGAAGGGAATCAATGGCGTGCTTGGCCCCATACCGCAGCCCCATGAAGCCCTTCTTCATCAGGTGCCTTATGAAGGTGGTTTTGCCCATGCTGCACCAGCCCACCAGGAGAATCTTAGGTCGGAGCCGGAATCCTCCAGCACCTGCGAGTGGAACTCATGGGAGCCGTGCTGCTCCTCCATGGACAGCAGTTCTGGGGGTACAGTAGCCACAGCCCCTGGGCCACCATTTGGAAGAGCTCCGTCTCCTTCCTGTGGCGAGTATCCTAGCCGACCCAGCTGAACGTGCTGCCTGAGAGACAAGAGGCTGGAAACCCGGAGACTGCATAGAGCCTAGGCGGGCCGACCGCAGGCCGGGGCGGCTAGCACCGCGCATGCGCACCGCTGGGCTGCCGGGGACGCCTCTCCGGCGTGGATAATCTGCTGGCGTTGAGTTTTTAAACAGAGGGCTGTAGGATTTTCCCTTAAAAGAACAAGGTGAATTCATTTGCCTGAATTGATATTCTACCGCTTTGGGGCACATTATCGGATGCCGGGGAAAGTTATCTTTCACTAATTTTTTTTTTTTTTTTTAGTTTTCTGAATGTTGAGGGTTTTTTTTTTTTTTAAGTCAGCAAAGATTTTTATTGAAATTGCATTCAATCTATGATCAATATAGATTTTGATTTGTGTACACAATATAGATTTGTGTACTTGAGTGCTCAGTCTCTTCAGTCATTTCAGTGGTCTCTGACTCTTTGCAACCCCAAGGACTGTAGCGTGCGAGGCTCCTCTGTCCTTGGGATTCTCCAGGCAAGAATACTGGAGTGGGTTGCCATGCCCTCCCCCTAGGTACACCCTTCACCAAAATCTTATATATGGGCTCAGAAGGTAGAGAATCCGCCTGCAGTGCGAGAGACCCAGGTTCGATCCCTGGGTGGAGAAGGTCCCCTGGAGGAGGAAATGGCAATCCACTCCAGTATTCTTGCCTGGAGAATCCCATAGACAAAGGAGCCTGGTGGGCACAGTCAATGTGGTCACAAAGAGTCGGACACGGCTGAGCAACTAACACACGTCCCTAGACAGTATAAGTAAGGTGTTTTTATTAAGACGATCACTTTAAAAAAAAAAAAGAAAATTGCCCTAAATTAAAATTCTGGAGTGATTAGAGACCAGGGAAAATATTACCAAGTTTTTAGAGACTTAAGTTATGTTATTAAAAATGCAAGACTATAACTAGGTGAACTTAGCCTTAAGAAAAGTGCCTAGTTGCCTCCGACTCTTTGTGACCCCATGGGCTGTAGCTCACCGAGGTCCTCTGTCCATGGGATTTTCCAGGAAGAATATAGCAGTGGGATGCCATTTCCTCCTCCACGGGATCTTCCTGACCCAGGGATGGAACCTGTTTCTCCTGTGGTTCTTGCTTTGGCAGGCAGATTCTTTACCACAGAGCCAGCTGGGAAGCCCTAAGAACTAATTAGCAAATAGTTAAGAAAACACACAAATATATGTATAAGACAAGTCCTAATTTAGTGCATTTATTTCTTAATTTATCATAATTTACTCATTGATGTTTAATAAACAAGGTTTGGGAACCTACTATTTCAAAGTATTTCTTTTAAAAAGAGAACCTAAATAATGTATTAGCCCAGACTCAGACCAGAAAGTGCTTTTACTGAGTTCATCAGATGGTCTGTCTGGGTTGGGATACACAATCCATGTGTATCAAGTTCATTCCATGAACTTCAAGATGCTCAAGTTTAGTTATATATCAAGGATGGAGTGTTTCACAGCAAAGGATCAAATGGTTTGCTCCCTTATAGTTCCAACTAAATTATTCTGTTCTGAAAGAAGCTAATCAAGCAGAATAAACTACTTATAAATATTACTCTCATTTATGAATTTTTGTTTTCCTATCATGGAATACAGTAAAGCTATGAAGTCATAGATGTTAAATTTTAATATACATTAAAGTTTTATAGCACATGATGGGATTCTTCTTATGTATTTTTGCATTTCCCAGAAATGACTCAGTGGTATTTTTAGTGTGCCCATAAATATCTAATGAACTCTCAATCAACCACTAAGGGAAAAAAGTATTTCCCATTGCCCCAAGAGGTTTTTTTCAAGAAACTGAATTGAAAAATTGACAGTCCAATGTGAGTTTGATACAAAATTGAAGATACATTCACATGAAAAATAATAATGTCAAATGCCACTTCATTACAATTTGATTGCATTGGACCTATTCATAAATAAGACTATTGTTCTAAAATTCCTGGAATAACATTTATGCTTTGTTAAAGGTGAAAATGTTCTGAATCAACTCTCAGAACATGAAGAATTATCTTTGATTAAAGTTGTGCCATGGAACTTTCTTTAATGATAGAAATGTTCTATAACTCTGGGTTATCTAACCTGATAGTTACTAGCCACAGGTAGCTATTAAGCACTTGAAATGTAATTAAGATAACTGAGGAATTGCCTTTTACATTTGAATTAATCGAAGTTCAAATTTAAATAGTTCTATGTGGCTAGTGGCTATTGTATTAGATAGATCAGTCTTAGATTAATAATGAGGGTTACTTCCATGTTGGACAATTGTCCACAAGAGGGATTAGTAACCGTGATGGGAGGAAAGCAGTTTTTTTTTTTTTTTTTGACACAAGAGCAATGATCTATTCTTCCTCTGAACTTAAGCTCCAAAGAGAAATCTGGCACACATTTTTTACCAAGATTTCCCACAAGTTTTTATAGATAGAACTTGTTCTTATGATATGATGAAAAATTTTATTTTCTGTAAAAGGTATTGAGAAGTGGCTTGCATTAACATAGCCTAGCAATCTTAATTAAGAACCGAACCCCACACCTCCTACCCTTTCAACTTGTATTGACTTTGTACCTAGATATTCTTGCTCATGAATTTAGGGCTAGACACCAGTAGGTAGATACTGTGTTTGATTCAAGGAGATCCTATAAACCAATATATGATAACATAATTTACTTATTTAGGCAAATACCTCTTCTCAAAAGAAAAATTTTGCTCAGCTGGTCCAGAGGTTTGCTTATCAGACAATTTATTAAACAGACAACTTATCAGTTTACTTATTAAGGTCATTTCCTGCCTGTGCCTACAGTCCTAAGCTTTTGGGTCAAAAATGTTTCCAGCCCCAATCACCACATAATAAAAGATTTGCCTTAAACCAGAAGGACAGGGAAGCCAAGGGTGCTGCAGTCCATTCAGTCACAAAGAGTCAAGACATGACTGAGCGACTGAGCAGCAACAAAGATGGCCCCAGACTCTGATAATCCTATATGCATCATCCCCTGATATTCCCTTCTGAGATTCACTAAGGTTCAGTCAAGATAGTGTTCTCTATACCTGTACTGGCCTAAAAACTAGGTTCAGTTCAGTTCAGTCAGTCGTGTCCGACTCTTTGCAACCCCGTGGACTGCAGCACACCAAGCTTCCCCGTCCGTCACCAACTCCCGGAGCTTACTCAAACCCATGTCCATTGAATCAGTTATGTCATCCAAGGATTCATCCTCTGTCATCCCCTTCTCCTGCCTTCAATCTTTCCCAGCATCAGGGTTTTTTCAAATGAATCAGTTCTTCACATCAGGTGGCCAAAGTATTAGAGTTTCAGTTTCAGCATCAGTCCTTCCAGTGAATATTCAGGACTGATTTCCTTTAGGATGAACTGGTTGGATCTCCTTGCTGTCCAAGGTACTCTCAAGAGTTTTCTCCAACACCACCCTTCAAAATCATCAATTAGTTTACTTAATCAATAAGTTTTCTGGTGACCTTTCTAGGGAGTCAGTATTGCACAGTGATATTGATAGGAATCTCTAATTAGTAATGATTAAAAATCATGCTTCATTATTTCTGGAGAGAAACAGGAAAGTTAGTAAGTCCGGATCTAAAGTTAGCCATGTTTTGTTCCACTCTTTTCTGTAAAATGAGAATATTAGTAATGTTAATTCCACATGGTTGTTATAAAGTTTGAATTAATTGATCCATAAGATTCACTTGATTTTCTCCCATTTAAGTTCTGAAGAGATATTATTTTTAATATTTATCCCAAGAAAAAAAATCTCATGAAATATTAATATTTTCCCAATAGAGTGAAAAATACCATTAAATGTTTGCTAAGGGAGGATTTATGTATTAATTGTATAATGATATTAAATATGATGTATATTAACCATATGTAATTATATAAAATCACACTGATTAATTATATGTAATTTATACATTAGCTATATTATATGTAATTAATACAAAAGTGAAATAGAGGCTTTCTATTCATAAGAACATATATATTATATATACATGCATAAATTATAGTTTTCATAGAGAATAGAAAGGCTGTTTCTGAGAGTAGAAAGGCTAACTCATTTAACATTTGAGTTACAGTCTTATGCTACAATCCAGAAAACCAGAAAACTGTTCATTTGTGATTTTAGATGCTGACCCAGGATATGGTAACGTTCCCCAAAAAGTTCATGGGAAGAAGGTGTTTGGAATAATGCAGGATTGTACATGGCCCTCCAATGCCATGCGCAACTACATTCTTTCCTTTTCAGTAAAATAATTACATGCACAAACTTCTACAGCCTTCTTCTATCAGAGAAAATTTGTCACTAGAAAATACCATATTCAACTTTATATAAAAGTTATTAGTGAAATGTTGAAGAGAAATAAGGAAAACTGTGGAATTAATATACTAAAGGCTGAAACTATACTGACAAATGAGAGCACATTTCAATTAACATTTGCCAATTATGGGAAATCCAAATTCAGCTTAATCGACACCTACATCAAATCCTTTAGTCCTATAAATTAGCTCCCTGGGACACATAATTCCAGGAAAGTTTAACAGAGCCATCTATAACTGATGTCTTAGCTCTCTCACAGTATGCCAGGGAGTGCATTTAGGTGTCACTGGGCTATTTCAGCACTACTGGAGATGAACAAATTAACCCGCTGCAGATGCAATGGAGTTTCACGAAAGAGTCTATTTTAAGTTGTTATATACTTTGAGAAGATTTAGGATGAATGTATGAGATTAAGGAGTTATACAGATAACATTAACAGATTTTATAATGCAAGAAACACCATTGCTTATTCAACTATTTTTGTCTATTAATACAAGCTCTTTATCACCATAGAAACACACAATAACTTTATTAAATCACTATATGCTTAGTGATTGTCTACATAATAACAGGTGTTAACAGCAGAGTCTAACTCTACTTGATATTGTTACTGCAACAAGGTATTCAATATTTAATTTTTCAGGAGCATGCAGACTCTAGTTTGGATACAAATTTAGAAGAACATAATGCAGATTATACTTTTTATACTGTTCATGGCGTTCTCAAGGCAAGAATACTGAGGTGGTTTGCCATTCCCTTCTCCAGTGGACCACATTCTGTCAGACCTCTCCACCATGACCCGTCCGTCTTGGGCGGCCCCACAGGGCATGGCTTAGTTTCACTGAGTTAGACAAGGCTGTGATCCTGTGAGCAGATTGTCTAGTTTTCTATGATTATGGTATTAGTGTGTCTGCCCTCTGATGCCCTCTTGCAACACCTACCGTCTTACTTGGGTTTCTCTTACCTCGGACGTAGGGTATCTCTTCACAGCTGCTCCAGTAAAGCGCAGCTGCTGCTCCTTACCTTGGATGAGGGGTATCTTCTCACGGCCGCCCCTCCTGATCTTGAACGTGGAGTAGCTCCTCTCCGCCCTCCTGCGCCCCACAGCAGCCGCTCCTTGGAGGGCAATCCCAAAGAATGCGCAAACTACTGCACAATTGCACTCATCTCACATGCTAGTAAAGTAGTGCTCAAAATTCTCCAAGCCAGGCTTCAGCAATATGTGAACTGTCAACTCCCAGATGTTCATGCTAGTTTTAGAAAAGGCAGAGGAACCAGAGCTCAAATTGCTAATATCCGCTGGATCATCAAAAAAGCAAGAGTTCCAGAAAAACATCTATTTCTACTTTATTGACTATGCCAAAGTCTTGACTGTGTGGATCACAATAAACTGTGGAAAATTCTGAAAGAGATGGGAATACCAGACCACCTGACGTGCATCTTGAGAAACCTGTATGGAGGTCAGGAAGCCACAGTTAGAACTGGGCATGGAACAACACACTGGTTCCAAATAGGAAAAGGAGTACGTCAAGGCTGTATATTGTCACCCTGCTTATTTAACTTATATGCAGAGTACATCATGAGAAACGCTGGGCTGGAAGAAGCACAAGCTGGAATCAAGATTGCTGGAAGAAATATCAATAACCTCAGATATGCGGATGACACCACCTTTATGGCTGAGAGCGAAGAGGAACTAAAAAGCCTCTTGATGAAAGTGAAAGAGGAGAGTGAAAAAGTTGGCTTAAAACTTAACGTTCAGAAAACTAAGATCATGGCATCTGGTTCCATCACCACATGGGAAATAGATGGGGAGACAGTGGAAACAGTGTCAGACTTCATTATTTTGGGGGGCACCAAAATCACTGCAGATAGTGACTGCAGCCATGAAATTAAAAGATGCTAACTCCTTGGAAGGAAAATTATGACCAACCTAGATAGCATATTGAAAAGCAGAGACATTACTTTGCCAACAAAAGTCTGTCTGGTCAAGGCTATGGTTTTTCCAGTGGTCATGTATGGATGTGAGAGTTGGACTGTGAAGAAAGCTGAGCACCGAAAAACTGATGCTTTTGAACTGTGGTGTTGGAGAAGACTCTTGAGAGTCCCTTGGACTGCAAGGAGATCCAACCAGTCCATCCTAAAGGAGATCAGTCCTGGGTGTTCATTGGAAGGACTGATGCTGAAGCTGAAACTCCAGTACTTTGGCCACCTCATGCGAAGAGTTGACTCATTGGAAAAGACCCTGATGCTGGGAGGGGTTGAGGGCAGGAGGAGAAGGGGACGGCAGAGGATGAGATGACTGGATGGCATCACCAACTTGATGGGCATGAGTTTGAGTAAACTTCGGGAGCTGGTGATGGACAGGGAGGCCTGGGGTGCTGCGATTCATGGGGTCTCAAAGAGTCGGACACGACTGAACGACTGAACTGAACTGAACTGAATGCAGATTAAATGTAAGCTCCTATGGGAAGGTAGTGAACCCAGAAATAAATTAACTTAAAACATATGCATCTATATATCCTCTTTCACCAATTAACATATATAAGCATTGTTATTGTTTTATTCCTGGAATACAGTTATCATTATCTAAAGAATAAATCCTGTCTACCTAATATGAACATGACAACATGATTGCAACAGTTTACTGTCAGGGAGATGATTGTGCAAAAACACAATTTATTTTTGTATTTGACAAAGTATTTTTCACAACTAAATTTTTATACTAATTTGATTTATTGTATTTCCAGTAAATATCAATTGCAAGAAATATTGACAATGTTGGAAGAAAAACCTATAGAAAGGCAAAATAATCCTTGTATGTAAATTAAAATAGTTGAACTATAATCAATAAAGTGTTTCAAATACCCCATAATTATTCCATGAAATATAATAACATTTGACAAGTCTGTATATTTATTACCAAATTTAGTCTCTCTGAATATTTTCATATTAGTTTAAGGGAATAATTCCTAGAAATTTTAAGTTTTACCAAATCTATATATTTATGGAATGTTTGAAGTTTTTAAATATGTTTGCTTTTAAGTAGGTAAAAATAAAATCTAATTAACACGTATATTTTAACACACTGAATAACAATAAAACATAATTGAATCCAGGGGATCTTCCCGACCCAGGGATCAAACCCAGATCTCCCACATTGCAGACAGATTCTTTACCATCTGAGCCACCAGGGAAGCCCTCATAATATATCCACCTGGCTAGGCCAAACTGCTTTTCCCAGAAATCCTTTTCCTACAAATTTCCAATAAAGATGCGTCATAAGTGAGATTCTTATGCATGATACAAGACTCAATCAGTATGTCTTGGGGATTGATTCCAAGACCCCCAAGGATACCAAAATCCTAGGATACTCAAATAACATATAAAATGGTATAGTGTTTGCCTATATAACCTATGCACATCCTTATATTTTAAATACCTGTGGACTCCTTATAATGCCTAATACAATATAAATGCTATGTAAATAGTTGTAAATACAAAATATAAAGTAAATAATTACTCATACTGTAAATTCAGGTTTTGATTTTGGGAAATTCTGGAATAGTTTTTCTATCTGTTGTTGGTTGAATTCTTAGAGTCCATGGACATGGAAGGTAGATTGTATGTGAAAGAAGTGAAGCAACAGCCATTTTATAGATCACCTATTTTGTTGTTACTGTTGTTTAGTCACTAAGATGTGTCTGATTCTTTGTGACGTCATGGACTGTAGCCCATCAGGTTCCTCTGTACATAGAATTTTCCAGGCAAGAATACTGGAGTGGGTTGCTATTTCCTCCTCCAGGGGATCTTCCTGACCCAGGCATCGAACTTGCATCTCCTGTTTGGCAGGTGTAATCTTTACCACTGAGCCACCAAGGAAGCCCCAGATCACCCATTCTGCTACTTAACTGCTTGTACATCAAGCATGACACAACTGCTCACCTCTGAAATATTCCACCTTTTCTAGGATCATCCTTCAGCTTCTCTGACTCTTGGTCTAGGTAGGTGTGTTCAGTGAAAGATAAAAATTATGTTTAAGTCTATGGTAAAGTACATGGATGAAACATGAGTTTCCCTGGATGGGGGTGAATATTCCGCTGGGATAACCTATAAGAGCTGAGACAACTGGAAATAAATATGCTGCTTTTGTATCCTGGGTGTCTATAGCCTTACCAAATGCCAACTGTCACCATCAGGAAGCCTTACTTGCTGCAATTGCTAGTAAGTGGAATAAACAAATTGATTCTCAGGGAGACAAAAAAAAAAGAGTCGATGTGAGGTCTGGAGTAGTGACCCAAGGCAAATTTGACCCACCTGTGTGTTCAGACATTCTTATTGGCCTTCAGAGCTAATTCACATTGTCAGGTTTATTGAGCATATACACCTGCCTATTGCCACTCTCTCTTATTAGCAACAATACAATCTACAAATATAAAAGGGAAACAATAGTAGAAAATAAAGATAACAGACTAGATTTCACCCAGGGACGTAAGATAACACAATTTGATCAAATTATTCAATTATATACTTAATCTTAGAAATAAAAAAAAAGCACCAGCACAGAGGTCAAGAAAAACCTTTTAAGATTATATTCAGCATCATGTTTCACTATAAAATGCTAGGTCTCGAATATCTAAGGGTAAAGGAGTGTCACATGTGAGTACTTTATTGAGTCCACCACAAGGGAGCGACCAAGGACACACTCATGTTGTAATCAAACCAAGTTTCATTACGCTGCGCGGAGATTCCACGTTGGCTCAATGATAAAAGAACCCACCTTCAGTGCAGGAGCTGCATGTGATGAGAATTTTATTCCTGGGTTGGGAAGATTCCCTGGAAGAGGAACCACAATCCATTTAAGCATTCTTGCCTGGAGAATCCCCGGACAGAAGAGCTTGGTGAGCTACAGTCCATGGGGTTCCAAGAGTTGCAGACAAATGAAGTGACTTAGCATGTAGCACATGCCAAGAGAATGCACAAATGATCCACAGGAGTGACCCCTATTTCTTATGAATCTATGGGGAAATGTTTCCTGTGGTTTTACTTCAGCCAGAGGTTCATTATTGTGGCTTATGAATTAACATTTTGCCAGTGGCCTGTCAGTGGTTTCTGACTATAGCAGACTATGAATTTGTTTGCACATATCTTGAGAAAAATGAAATATAACTGGTTCTAATTTTATATTGTTTAAAGGTCAATAAATCTAATCATAACTTTCCTACATTTGCATTTTAATGGTAATCTTACATGCAGCAATGGGCTATTTAATTTATGGTTGACTTTTAAGGGAATGATAAATATCATCTAAAATATGTTTGCCTAAAGCCTAGACCTGAAGTTTGAACATCTTTAGCTTGTCTTTTGACTTATGGGACATTTGAAGAACACTTGGAAATTCTCAGTTACTCTTCAGTTCAGTTCAGTTCAGTCGCTCAGTTGTGTCCAACTCTTTGCAGCCCCATGGACTGCAGCACACCAGGCCTCCCTGACCATCACCAACTCCCAGAGTTTACTCAAACTTATGTCCATTGACTCGGGGATGCCATCCAACCATCTCATCATCCGTTGTCCCCCTCTCTTCCTGCCTTCAATCTTTCCCAGCATCAGGGTCTTTTAAGATGAGTCATTTCTTCACATCAGGTGGCCAAAGCATTGGAGTTTCAGCTTCAACATCAGTCCTTCCAATGAACACTCAGGACTGATCTCCTTTAGGATGGACTGGTTGGATCTCCTTGCAGTCCAAGGGACTCTCAAGAGTCTTCTCCAACACCACAGTTCAAAAGCATTGATTCTTTGGTGATCAGTTTCCTTTATAGTCTCACATCTACACATGGCTACCAGAAAAACCATAGCTTTGACTAGACAGACCTTTCTTGGCAAAGTAATGTCTCTGCTTTTTAATATGCTGTATAGATTGGTCATAACTTTCTGTGGAAATCTATGGACATAAGAGTAAGTTGTATTCACATCTAAGCTTTAGATATCTGGGCAGGCACATATCATGACTAGAGTTGGCTCTGAGTGTATTCAATAGATATGATGTGCAGGTTAGCAATTTTCCTCATCCCCTTTCTGGTTTGCATCACTTGCTGATTATTTCAACCATAGAGAGAACTAGTTTTATTCACTACAATGTGATTCTCTATCTTTTACAAATTCTGATGTGATGTCTTATGAATAAATCTTCAGCTCAAGCAATATAGATTTCCAGCACTGCCCTGTATGGTTTTCTACTGCATTATTACCCAACTATCCATCAGTATGATTGAGATGGACCTGTGTGTACCACCATATGTAAAGCAGATAGCTAGTAGGAATCTACTATATAATACAGGGAGCTCAGCTTGGTGCTCTGTAGTAACCTAGATAGATGTGATGGGGGTGAGAGTGGGAGGAAGGTGCACGTGGGAGACGATATATGTATACATATAGCTGATTCATGAGCTTTCCCAAAGGCTCAGCATTAAAGAAACCACCTGCAATGCAGGAGATGGGAGTTCAGTCCCTGGGTCGAGAAGATTCCCTGGAGGAGGGCATGGCAACCCACTTCAGTATTCTTGTTTGAAAAATCCCTTGGTCAGAGGAGCCTGGCGGGCTACAGTCCATGGTGTCACAAGAGTCGGACATGATGAAGCAGCTGAGCACAGAACAGCTGATTCACTTCCTTGTACGGCAGAGACTGGGCTTCCCTAATGGTTCACTGGTAAATAATCCATTTGCCACTTCAGGAGATGCAGGGGCAATCCATGGCGTGGGGAAATCCCCTGGAGAAGGACATGGCAACCCACTCCAGTATCCCTGCCTGGAAAATCCCATGGGCAGAGTAGCCTGGCAGGCTACTAGGCTTTGTGACCATGGGGTTGCAAAGAGTCAGACATGACTTAGAGACTAAACAACAGCAGCAGGAGTAATTAACACAACATTGTAAAGTAACTGTACCCTAGTAAATAAACAGTACTGAAGGAGGAAATGGCAACCCACTCCATCAGGGTTGCCCTGATAACCCCATGAACATTATGAAAAAGCAAAAAAGATATGACACTTGCAGATGAGCCCCCAGGTTGGAAAGTGTCCAATATGCTCCTGGGGAAGAGTGGGGGCAATTACGAATAGCTCTAGAGAGAATGAAGTGGCTGGGCCAAAGCAGAAATGATGCTCAGTTCTGAATGTGTCTAGTGGTGAAAGTATAAAGTCTGATGCTGTAAATACAGTATTGCATAGGAACCTGGAATGTTAGGTCCGTGAATAAAGGTAAACTATGGGGAATGATGCCTTCCTAGGTGGCACTAGTAGTAAAAAACCCACTTGTCAAGGCAGGAGATGTAAGATACACAGGTTCCATCCCTGAATTGGGAAGATCCTCTCGAGAAGGAAATGGCAACCCACTCCAATATTCTTGCCTGGAGAATCCCTTGAATAGAGGAGCCTGGCGGGCTATAGTCCATGGGGTTGCAAAGAGTCAGACACACATGAAGGGACACAGCACACATACACATGGGCAAGAATCACTTAGAAAAAGTGGAGTAGCCCTCAGAGTCAACAAAAAATTCCAAACTGCAGGACTTTGGTGCAACCTCATAAACAACAGAATGATCTCTGTTAGTTTCCAAGGCAAACCACTCAACATCACAGTTATCTAAGTCTATGCCCCAAGCACTAATGCTGAAGAAGCTGAAGTTGACCAGTTTTATGAAGATATACAAAACTTTCTAGAATTAACACCAAAAAAAGATGCCCTTTTCATCGCAGGAGATTGGAATGCAAAAGTAGGAAGTCAAGAGACACTGAAGCATGGCAAAGGCTAACAGTTTTGTCAAGGAAACATGCCGATCGTAGCAAACACCCTTCTCCAACAACCCGAGAGATGACTCTACACATGGACATCACCAGATAGTCAATATCAAAGTCGGATTGATTATGTTGTTTGCAGACAAAGATGAAAAACTCTATACGGTCAGCAAAAACAAGACCGAGAGCTGACTGTGGTTCCTTATTTCAAAATTTAGGCTTAAATTTAAGAAAGCAGGGAAAACCACTAGGCCATTCAGGTATGACCTAAACCAAATCCCTTATGATTATACAGTGAAAGTGATAAATATATTCAAGGGATTATATCTGATAGGCAGAGTGCCTGAAGAACTATGGATGGAGGTTTGTAACACTGTACAGGAGGCAGTGATCAAAACCATCCCTTAGAAAAAGAAATGCAAAAAGGCAAAATGGTTGTCTGAGGAGACCTTACAAATAGCTGAGAAAAGAAGAGAAGCGAAAGGCAAAGGAGGCAAAGGTGATATTTTTATTCTTTACTATTTTAGCAAATTCTGCATATTCATTACTTACTTTAAAATACTTTGGCATCCTTTTATCTGCCTTTTCTGGGTTTCTATGTTAATTCTGTAGTAGTAAATAACTCAAGAATAATATACTAATCTACTCATGAAAAAAATATTGCTTTTACTATTGCTGTGTCAAAAACCATTTGTTGAATAATAATCAGATTAAGCCTTACTTCTAGTGTAAAACAGTATATAAATAGACTGATTAGATTTAACAACTTTAAGTGATACCATGGAGAGTGATAGTGACAAAGTAAAAGTATTTATAACAGTAATCAACTCATTTTGCTTAAGCTTAATGGCTTTCAATAATATCAGTCTTTTAATAATATCTAATATTTAAGGCCTGCAAGATTAAAAGGTACTAGTGAGTATTCTTTTTCTCTATGTCCAGAAAAATGTGACACACAGATCTTCTTAGGTATATGTCATGTGTGAATATATGGTCAAGGGGCTTGTGGACCTTGTTTGGCTTAAACCTGAAATACCCCAAGTGCCAACAACTGGTTATTTATATTAACATGCTCCACTATCATCTCTATTTTATTGTATATATATTTATCATATATATTATATATCATATATATAATTGATATTATATGTATGTGATGTCTCTATGTAAATATCTACATCTCTGCTTACCATCTACTTATCAAGCATATCTTTACTTATCATCTATCAATATCTTTTTATCATCATCTATCTAGAGAGAGACAGATGTCTTACATCAAGCTTTAAAAAGTCTCATCATTGATCATAGGGTTTATTCATTAATTAATGCTATTAATCAACTTTTTCTCCATCTTACCCATTTTCCTAGTTAATTACCAATTTTATCTTCTCCACGCCTCTCCATTTTATTTTCTAACATCTATTGCCAAATTTAACATCTTAATTAAACCTCATCATCTTGAGTTTGGGTTCTTTTTATAATATGATGTCAACTTTCCATACTTTCATCTTTAATCTATTTTTCACAATACCAGCAAAGGTTTATTTTCACTTCACATGTCAATGATGAGACTTGAAACTCTTAGCATATTTACATGGATGTATAACATCTTATATAGACGTATAATACCATTTTTAGTAATATAATATTTCTCTAAATGCAGTGAATAATTTCAGCAGGGCCAAACTACTTCTATCCTTACTTCTGTGTCTTGGCTTATGCTATTTCATCTGGCTGGAATAGCCTTATCCATTGATGTTCCTTCTTGAACAAAGTCTATAAATTTAAGCTCTAAAAATGTTTGTATATCATGACAATTCATCATTCCCTCTTCCGCACACCCATTGCACTGTTTCATATTCAGTTATGGCATTCCTTATTGCCCTTTTACTTGATTATTTCCTGTTCTCTTCATTTTCTAAAAAGTACATTAGAGTTGAAAGTTAAATTCAACCTATTTTTATATGTGTACACCAAGGCACTTCTTGGGGTTCCCAGGAGGCTCAGTGGTAAAGAATCAGCCTGCCAAGCAGGAGACATGGGTCAGGAATATCCCTGGCTCAGGATATCACCTGGAGAAGGAAGTGGCAACCCACTCCAGTATTCTTGCCTGGGAAAGCCCATGGACAGAGGAGCCTGTTGGGCTGTAGTCCATGGGGTTACAAAGAGTCAGACACAATTTAGCAACTAAAAAACAACAACAAAGCACTTCTTAGAATATAGTGAGTACTCAAATATGGTTTTCTTGAATACAAAAATTTGTCTGACAATTACTGAACAAGAATCTGTTCATATACGAACTATTTCATGTAACCAAATACAGTGAACCTTCTGGAATGCAATACTTTCTCATTAGCAGTGTGGGTGATCCTATAAAGTATATAATGTTAATTATACTTTTTTATGAAAATATCATATCTAACAGCCAGATGGAAGATGGCCTTAAATTCTGATTCTATGTACATACATTTTAGCATAAATTTCTATTCTATTATTAAACCCTATTAATAAACTATAAACTGGAGGAAAGAAGAAGTTGATTGTCCATGTGACAATATCTATTTGTTTTCAAGAACTTGACAATACTATATTAAAGGCAGTTTTTACACTTTTCAGTATCACTGAAGTTGTCTGACAATCAATAACATTTAAAATTGCCATCAACCCAGCATGTGCCAGCTTGGCTGCCGTGCTTGGCGGTGTGACTGCCCGACTGCAAACTCTCAACAATTTAGTAAACAAGCTAAGCAACCGTGAAAGCAGGCACATGAGCCGTAGTTGTTGTGTGAAAACATTTACTTGCAGGAAGTATTGATTAAGAACAAGCATCAAAACATAAAAATGGGTGTCAACAACTTGGAAAAATATTGAAGATTGTTGGAAGAAAATCCTTAAAGAGAAAACATGCTTTAAAAAAAAAAATGCTATACTCTCTTTATTGGAGAATAGAGTTGCTGTGTAACTCTTTATTGGAAAGAGATGATACATTGTGTGGAAATAGTATGTATCTATGGCTTTGACTTACCAAGTGATTCAGAAAAGTCAGACTCTATGAAGACATTTAAAAAACCTTAATGATTGTATGGGCTTCCCTGATAGCTCAGTTGGTAAAGAATCTACCTGCAATGCAGGAGATTCTGTTTCTATTCCTGGGTTGAGATGATCCCCTGGAGAAGGGAAAGGCTACCCACTCCAGTATTCTGGCCTGTAGAATTCCATGGGCTGTATAGTCCAAGGGGTTGCAAAGAGTCAGACTGACACTCTTTTTTTCCTCTTACACACAACGCGTGTGCATACACACACACACACACAATTCTACTTTCTATTGTCCTTGTGAACCAAATGTTGTGAATTGGGATAAATAAATAAAATCCACACTAAAAAAAAAAAAAAGAAAAGTCAGACTGAGCCATTTTATATTCTTATTGACCATTTAATTTTAAAATGTATTCTTAGTATATATATATCTATATACATTTAAAATATCTTTTAAATATGAATATTTGTTTAAAAGGATATTTTATACTGGATAATATATGGTGATAATATCACAAACGTAAGCACTTATCAAGCTATCCATTAATGGTTATATTTCAGACTATAGCTGACATGAGTAATAGTTATTTAAACCAATTACTATATATTTATAATATATATTCATATATATATATATATAACATACTTGCACAAACTAACAAACTAACAGCTAACAGATATACATATATATATATACATAAATGCATAATATAAATCTTATTTTACTAAGAATTTGTCTGAGAAAGATGATAGTTTTTATTGCAGTTTCTACCTGTCTATATCCTTATTCTTTAATTTCAGAATTATATTTACCTTTAAAATTGCCCTTCAGGCTCAATGTTTGTTTTAATAATTGTCTTTTCAAATTCTAATAGCAAAATCAAACACTTTGGTTAGTTTAATTTTCATTTTCTTGACTTCAGTGGCACCCTAAAAGTTTTGTGTATTTTTTATTATTGTTTTCTAAATTCCCTATTGATTTCAATATGTTTTGAAGAAGATTTACTTTTTGATCAGTGTCTAACTCATAGCTTCTTTTGTTTTTTTTCCTGTTGACTTAGGGTTAAAAATATTACTGCTAAAGTTTAGGCAACTAAACTTTAGGCTAACTATGGGGGGAAATGACATTTATTATATAATTTCAGGAATATTCAGTTTTTCAAATTATGTTAATTCACCTATTTATAGATATGTGTTGGCAAATTTTTATAAAATGTTTATTTGTAAAAATATAGAGAGAATTTTACACTTTATAGAAGATAAAGGAGGATCCTTTTACAAGGGAGAAACTTTAATGCTGAATTTGTTCATTGTATTATCTTTAGATGATCCAATGTACCATGCACAAAAATTTCAGAGGAGACCCTCTGGACTTACCTCAATTTTCATTGCTATAAAATCTGCAGTGGTTTGCTTCTCATTTGCAGCAGAGATTGCCCCTTTGTTTTCCAAACCATTTTTTTTTTTTTTTTCTGGACAGAGCCATACTTTGCTTCTAAGGCTGTCTACAATTAGTATGGTCATGTGACTCAGCTTGTTACAAGTTAAGTCAGAAATGACAAAGGTCGTTTCTAGCCCTGGCCAAATATTTCTCATGTGTTATCTCTACCTCTTTTTTAGACATGTTGGCTGAAATCAAAGGATTCAGAATTCTAAAGCAGGGTAGACCAAATTTCAGGGGGACCTGGGTACCTGAGTGACCTTTAGCAAGACCACATACTCATCAGACACACCCATTTTGGACTTCCCGTGACAAAGAAAGACACTCCTTTTTCATCAATCAATGGTTTTGTGGGTTAATGTGTAAAAATGGGCTTCCCAGGTAGCACTAGTGGTAAAGAACCTGCCTGATAATGCAGAAGATGCAAGAGACATGGGCTCAGTCTCTGGGTGGGGAAGATCTTCTGCAGGAGGGCAGAGCAACCTACCCCTGTGTTCTTGCCTGGAGAATCCCATGGACAGGGAGACTGGCAGGCTACAGCCCATAGGGTCGCAAAGAGTCAGACATAACTGAAGCAACTTAGAATGACACAGCATGGGTATAAAAACAATCACTCCCAAAACATGATCTCTTGTCTTCTATCTGACCATGGGGACATAGTTGAACTATATTTCTACTCAGTCCCTGACATTCATTGTTTGATTATCTCCTGACCTTCTCCATAATTGATTCCAGCCAGGGTCATTCCATATTCTTATATGGCCTTGAGATTCTTCCCTTAGATTTTTAAATGTGACATGAACATTATAATTGAAATAATGTATAGCATTTTTGGGCTTCCCTGGTGGCCTGGAGGGTAAAAAATCTGCCCACAGTGAGGGACACCCAGTTTCAGTCCCTGAGTCAGGAAGCTTCCCAGAGAAGGGAATGGCAACCCACTCCAATGTGCTTGCCTGGAAAATTCTGTGGACAGAGGAGCCTGGTGGGCTATAGTCCATGGAGTCACAAAGAGTCAGACATGACTGAATGACTAACACACACACACACACACACACACACACACACACACACAGCATTTTTATAATAGAAAGAAACTTTACATGCATAATGCAAATGTAATTATAGACACATTATTTGTTAACTTTATGTGTCACACTGAGTGTACCACAAAGTGGTCAGATATTTCTTCAAACATCTTTCTAGGTGTTTTTGTGAGGGTGTTTTAGATACAATTAACGTTTAAATTGGGAGAGTGGAATAGATTGGTTTCTGTAATGTAGATGAGCCTCATTTGTTGATAGCTTAAATTAAAAAAAAAAAAAATTAAAAAGCTTACCTTCCTCTAAGTAAGGAAGAATTCTTTCTGTCTGATAGTCTTTAAATCAGATGATTGGCTTTTTTCCTGACTTCAAATTTAAACTGAAACACTGGCCTTTCTTATGTCTCTGGTTTTTGGACTAAAACTACAACATTGTCTTTTCTAGTTCTCAACCCTTCTGACTTACATTGAAACTAATCCATCAGCTCTCCTGGATTCAGCTAGCTAACTCACTCTACAGATCTCAGATATCTTTGTTACTCTATACACACACACACACACACACACACACACATACAACTAGAAAGCATAAAATGAAAAGAGCAAATAATTTTTTGTAAAGGCAGCTATTTATAGAACTGGACAGTGGGATGGATTGAATCCTATCAACAGCATAATAAGGAAGAAAATAAACTTCTCTTAGTACTAAAATGTTAAAATCACTGTGAAGATCTAAAATTTTTAGGCTACTGAAGAAAATCAAGCACTTTACTAATTAGCTTCCTTAAACAAAGGAAACTTTTAGTAAGAAAGAGAAACTTAGAAGAAAACATTTTCTAAAACATCATTGGTTGAAATATGCTGCTTAATTTTTTTTTATCTCAAAATGTCAAGAGTTTAATGTTATATTCAACCGAGTATCAAACAAAAATCTGTTTATTTTTAATTCTATCATTTGACAAGTGTTGATTTAGTGTATGCTAAATGATGGATACTGAGATTATAACAATTATGAGACAGAAGACTTGGTTTCAAAGGCACTCAAAGTTTGGTGAAACAAAGTCCTATTTTAAACATAGTAGCAAAAGTAAAGCGTTATAAAAAGTTTAGTTCCAAAATATTGTAGAGACATGAAAATAAAGAGGGAAACTCAGCTAGTCTTGGGAAAGACATTAAAAGAGATTAAGGAAGGCTCCTTCAGTGGCAATTACTTGAGTGGAGTCTGTTAGGTCAAAGCATTAGTTTGATAGACCAAGACTCAAGAATATGGGCATCTCTGGTGACTCAGATGATAAAGAATCTGCCTGCAATGTGGGAAACCTGGGTTCGATCCCTGGATTGGGAAGATCCCCTCGAGAAGGAAATAGCAACCCACTACAGTATTCTTGCCTGGAGAATTTCATGGAAAGAGGAGCCTGGCAGGCTACAGTCTATGCAATCTCAAAGACTTGGACATGACTGAGCGACTTCCACTTCTTCTTCTTCATAGAGTATTGATCAGAAAAAAATGGTAGTAGAGGAAAATACAGACTTGAACCAATCCATTTGGGAGATCATAAATTGTGCATAAGAGTGCAGATTTGAGAGAGGAGGTGTTAGTTGCAGTAGAAAGGTAAAAATGGACATAGTGAAAGAGTTAAAGCTTAGGCAGGCAGTCCAAGGCCCTTTAAGCAGGAGGAGAACATTCTCATCATGCTTTCCTTAGGCCTTGTGCAACAATGAATCTTGCCTGAGAACTGGCCTTTCTTTAGGTCTGGAAGCTGATGACCACAGAACACAATGCCTTACTCATGGAAATGCTTTTCTCAGGCTCTATGTTAATAGTTATAATTGTAACGAATCCTGCCTGGGAACCTGTTCCTCAAGACTTGTACCCTGATTACACAGCAATAGTATATCTCACTCAGAGAGGTTGTCCAGAACCGGGTCTCTCTGGCTAGTCTTGTGTCAAAGTTATCTCAGGATGTATGCCATGGGAAAGGATGTGGTGGAACTCTTACAACCTTGAGGTATTCTTTTTATCTATTCTCAGCAGCTAGTTGAGAAGTATATAAGGTCCCGCTTAAACCAGTGAGGCAGGTACTCTTTCTACCCCCTTCTGATGTCTATGTCAGAAGCTTTCTCTGTTCTGTCAGCTTAAATAAAAATTTTCACACAAAGCTCTAAGTGATTGAGACCAGTCTTTGGTTCCGGAGTTAACTCTTCTTCAGAGACCACTAATCTGGCAGAATCGATCACCATAAGTTGTCATCTTGGGGGCTCGTCCAGGATCTTCAAGACAAGGTAAGGACACTTGGAGCTCTGGTTGTTTTGTTCTCCTAGTAAATACATTCTCTACTTTAAACTCTATGGTGTGCTTGTGTGAGTGATTGATCAAAAGTCAGAGGTGCACAAAACAAGTGTGAAGCAAGATTGGAGCCCAGCTTTGCGGTTCTGTGGTGCCTCATAATGAATGAGGGCAGCCCCCAAAGGGGAGCCTGTCAGCGGTTTATACCAACCTGCCAATGCCAAGAGGCACCCAGTGTCCCCATGAGGGGAGCGACCAGAAATGGGCAAAGCATGTGAACCAAACTTTCCTTTCTTGGTAACCTTTTCCTGGTTTCTTTGACCATTTCGTAACTGCCTGGGAATTGAAACTACTGGCCTAATCTAATGAATCATAGATTTTCAAGGGACTTGCAATCCATGCTGTTACTATGTCCTATTATTGAGACTCCAAATTTGGATTGACTGTCCTGAAGCAACTAGTCTTGCTAGAAGCCAAAAGTGACACCTGGGTTGTCTTTTCATGCACTGCACACAGGAGCATGTTTGGGAGCTGGGCGGACCTCTGGCTTCAGGAACGTCTCTCAGGCTAGAAGTTGCCCTCTTAGCTGCCTACTTCAGCAACCTGAAAGTGAGCCCCTGTAACGGCTGTACCTCTGGTTTATATAAATGGAGGCATTGCTGGCGACTATGAGATTTCTGAGGACACAGGTCGGGAATCCTAAGATTTGGTCAAGTTAGAAGGGCAGCGGACATCTTCCTTTGGTAACACTGACTCTTAATGGACCAGAGGAGGCTCTCCGGTGGCTTTTGTCTCAACTCCTTGGATATTCTTTCTGTGGAATCTGTGGAAATGGACTGGAAAGATTGGCCATAGTAGCTTGAGGACAAAAATCACTTTATCCTTGCTGGCTGGCCCTTCACCACCTCTTTTGCTATCATATATCACCCCGGGTGGCATCAGAGGAGGAACAGAAATCAGGCAAAGGTTTTAATGGTGAGGAATTGTACATCAGTCTGGGATGCCATTAGGTCTACCCCTGATGCAAGTCTACCGTGCCTCAGTGGCAGAATGAGGAGGGATGGTTAATGGGACACCTGCATCGGTAAAAGACAGGTTAAATCTGGCCAGGGAAGGAAGCTTAGGTGGAAGACCTGTCTCTACCCTATCTATAGCATGGAGGGATGCCTCCAATAGAGAAAAGCCTTGGCACAGCTTTTTTCTCTCTTACAGTTGAGACCTAACAGTTCCAGAAGCACCCCCTTTGAATTGTATCTTCAAAAACTAGGATAAGTTTGATCCCCAGAGCCTAAAATGCCCCTTATCAGGCTTTCTTTGCTTTAGGAGAAGACCTCACCTTTGTAGAGAAACAAGCCCTGCTGGGACAACATCTTAGCAGTCAGTCTACCCCTGTCATCAGAGCCAACTTCAACACTCTGGTTTAAAAATTTTAGCTATGAAACTATGACTACAAAAGGGAGAGATGACATTTTTGACAGTGAATGGCCATGATGTTCTTTAGACTCGGGAAAAAATTGTTTACAGTGAAATATTTTTGAAATTACAAAATTGGTTCTTTTTGCACATGCAATTAGGAAATAGCTGTCTTGTTAAAATATATATATGTATATTTTTGGAGCTCTGGTCACACATGAGAAACAAAAACATGCCTTGGAAAAAACCTGAAGTTAACTCTTATCATGTCCTTGAGATACAGAGCCCACTCTCTCTGGGACTCCAGCTATGGGCAGATTGGTAGAACTTCAGGTCAAAGGGGAGAAAAAGTAAATAGACATTTTAAATTTCAAGTGGAAAACTGTGAGGTTTCTGTCTGTCCAGATTTATGTGTGTCTCAGTATGTGTCTCCATCCTTGTACAACATTGCTGAAGCCTATTTGGTCAATGAGCTCTATTTAATTGGCCTAAAAGGAAGTAAGCACTTACAAATCAAAGAGTTCTAAACTCAAGGAAGTTAAACAAAATGAATTTCAGGCTTGTATGAATAGGGAAATATTCACTATTGAATTGATAACGGGTACTGTTTGTTTACTGATCTAATTAACAGACATGGTGAAGATACTTTTACAAATGACATAGCTTTGGGTGATTTATGTATACCAATCTACAAAACAATAATACAAAGCACAGTTCATGGTTGCTGACAGAAAGTAGGGTATGTGTTCTCAATAAAAAAGGTGTAAGGCATGGAATTACATTCTATTAAGGAAAAAGGAAGTAAATCTGAATTTACAGGTGGCTGTATTATGAAAGAGCAAATGAAGTGATGAATACAGAAAATGTAAAAAATGTTGGTGGCAAGTGGAAGAGAGTTTTGTGCATAATACAAGTTTCTTAAGACATTAAACTGCCTTTGATATCTTTGTTACTTTGACTAAGTGACTAATTATTGTTTCACAGTGAATATAAGCTGGTACCAATCTGGAATTTGGTTTTCTATTCCTGTTAAGGTTTCTCTGATAGCTCAGTTGGTAAAGAATCCGTCTGCAATGCAGGAGACACTGATTCGATTTCTGAACCTGGAAGACCCTCTGGAGAAGAAATAGGCTACCCACTCCAATATTCTTGGGCTTCCCTTGTGGCTTAGCTGGTAAAGAATCTGCCTGCAATGTGGGAGACCTGGGTTCAACCCCTGGGTTGGAAAGATCCACTGGAGAAGGGAAAGACTACCCACTCTAGTGTTCTGGCCTGGAGAATTCCATGGATAAAAGACAAAATTTTCTTGGAATGTGGCTTTTGATAACAGACTATGGCACACATAAACAAAGCTCATTCTGCTCCTACAAAAATTAACCCCTCCTCAGGGAATTTAAAATGGCTAGACATTGGCTATAGAGCAAACAGCCAGGGCTATAGGAAATCGAAGATGGCCACTTGGCATTTCCTGGCTCCCTGAAAAATCTCACTTTTATTTGATAAGATAAAGCCTTTTCTGACTTCAGGCTTAATATCTCACAATGGAGAGAAAAATGGTTAAAATGTATTTTCTACAATCACCAGTTATTGGGGCACCCACTTTACTGGACAGGTCATACAGACATTGGCAAAAAACTTCATGAGATTATTGGAGACAGTTGTTTCCACTGATGTCTTTGGTCATTGGGCAGGGATGGCAGAACAAAGGGATTGGTTACATGAGATTGAATGGACTGCTAAATATGACTACAATTTTTATGACTTTTAATCTAATACATTACTGGCTTCTAATCTTTGTTTTCAGATATAAAGAAGCTCTTCTTAAGTTACTGATGATTTAAAACAATTTAGTGATTTACACCTGTGGGTAAAATTAGAACATTTTTCTTTTCTCTCTGCTGTGTCCCTCCAGAAATTGGAAATGCTTAGGCTCTGAACAACCTTATCAAGGTAAAACAGACTGTCTCTGGACATATATAGAAATCTGAAAATATACTGGGGAGCTCTAAAAGAAAAATCCACCCAACTGATGTCAGGTCTATGGCACCTATTATGTTTCACTGAATATTAAGTTCTAGTTTTGATAATTAAGGTCTGTATTTACTAAGACTCACTTCTGAGACAGTTCCTTGTGGTTATGTTACATTGCTAAGAGGTTTAGTTAAGTTATTACAAAGGACACTTTGAGTTTGTTTCTAAAGCTTGTCTCAGTAACCTGTTTTTGAATAAAGACCAGGTGCTCCACGGTCTATGACCATGAGGTTAACAGCAGCTATAGTCATTTAACAAGCTAAATCAGATGACCTGGTGATGTCACTGGGCTATACCTAATGGAAGTTCTTAACTTCAGTTCTTACTTATGATTTTACTATTACTGCTAACTATATTATTTTCTATATTGCCTGTTTCAAGAAGTGTCATCCCTTACATTATCAAGTGTGTGACTGAGCCACTGATAGAATTATGGTGTCCAATTCCATATGAGATCCATAATTATAATGGTGTGACTCTGTATATGAGAAGAAGCAACAAGAGGGAATATTTTCCTGGACCAAGAGACTAGTGAGACAGGTGTGGTCCAGAGAATTTTGCTACTCACAGGGCCTAGTCTAATAATAGCACATTGAGTGGCCTATCAGGGAAATCTTCGACAAGCCTGGGAATGAGCCTTCCCAGCACCGTGGGACAAGATGGTCATGAAACGGCCCCCAAACCATGGTCAAACTCATGGCCATAAAGGGGCCTTGCAACTGGAAACTGGCACTTGCCATCTGCCTCTACAAAGATTAAATTCTGGACACTATAGCTGCTGACCTTCAACATCTCCTGAGTGGAATTCAGAATGGAAATCAGAAATTAGGCACTCACTCTGTGCCTTGGAAAAATGGACAAAACAGGCCTTCAGATAGTTAGATATCTTCAGGTAAGGATTTTCTTTAGCCCAAATTCTTGCATCTTCTCATACATAGAAAAACGCTGTAATTATTAATGGTGACAACTACTTTGGCTTATATATTAATACCATAATGAGAGACTAAAGCCTACTTGGACTAACTTAGACAACAGGCTACATAGATGTAAGTCTCTCTGAAACAGCTGTCTAGATTGGGCTTCAGACTCATTCTTCTAAAAAGAAATGGTAAGATTTATTTTATCTGTTAAGGTTCAGGTTGCCACCGTTTCAACTACTTCTAACTGGATTTGTTATACCTACATTCAAAATGTAAAAGAACATGCCAAATGGCTCCATTCTTACAAAACAAGGCAACCCAAGGGTTGGCTCTATCTAAACCAGGATCAAAGTTACTACCAAATGTAACCTGATTCTTTCTCTTGCTTGGACTGCTGATTATGATAATTCTTTTACTGATTTTTGGTCTCTGCCTTTTAATCTACTTGTCTAGTTTCTTCTTTCTAAAGGATACAATGGCTTCCCAGACAAAGTCATAGTGATCCAGAGATTCTGGTCACTCTTCAAAATGGACTCCTCTGATATTCCAGATGCAGATATCTGATCTGGTCACAGATACAATCTCCATTTACAAGCCCTCCTTGGTGGAAAACTATCTTGACTGTAACAATTGTAGTCATCTTATTCTTGCTGTTTGCTTCTTATATCTGTAACTGTATCATGAACTTTGTATCTAAGTGGCTTGGGCATTTAAGTTACAAGTGGTTGTTCATGCTCCTGTACTTTCCACTGCCTCCTCTAGCTATGACTCAGGGCCCCTGGATCAGGGACCCTCAATATGAGGATAAGGAGAATATGTTGCCTCAATAATTTAGGGTCTGCGCCCCTTTCCAGCAGGAAGAAGTTACAGAACGATTTCTCCACCCCTTTCCCTGGCAACCATATTCTCCTAAAAGCAGGAGGAAATGAAAGAGTTAAAGCTTACCAAGGCAGCCCAAGGCCCTGTAAGAAGGAGGCAAACATTCTCACTCATGCTTTCCTTGAGCCTTGTGCAACATGTATCTTGCCTGAGAACTGGCCTTTCTTTAGGTGGGGAACTAATGACCACACAGCACAATGCCTTACTCATGGAAATGCTTTTCTTAGGCTCTATGTTAATGATTATAATTGTAACAAATCTTGCCTGGGAACCTGTATCTCAAGACTTGTACCCCGATGACACAGCAACAGTATATCTTGCCCAGAGACATGGTCTGGAACCTGTTCTCCCTGGCTAATCTTGTGCCAAAGTTATCTCACGATGTAGATCTTGGGAAAGGGCCTAGTGGAACTCTTAACAACATTGAAGTATTCTTTTTATGTATTCTCAGCAACTAGTTGAGAAGCATATAAGGTCCCACTTAAACTAGTGAGGCAAGTACTCTTTCTACCTCTTCTGATGTCTACGTCAGAAGCTTTCTCTGTTCTGTCACTTTAAATAAAATTTTGTACACAAAACTCTGAGTGATTGAGACCTGTCTTTGGTCCTGGAGTTAAATCTTCAGAGACCATGAATCTGGCGGCACCATTCATCATAAGCAATCAATAGGCACCAGTAAGGTTTTTATACGTTATATTTAGAAAACACTTTTTTTTTTTTTTTTTTTTAGGCTATCCATTCATGCTGTCCTATTGTTCATCCTGGAAGCAAATTTCTTCAGTCAGCAAACTGTAAAATCATGGACCACAGGGACAGTTGGTTCCTTCCCTGTATATAAATAAGAATGTGTTCAGTTCAGTTCAGTTGCTAAGTCGTGCCCAACTCTTTGCTACCCCCACAAACTGCAGCACACCAGGCTTCCCTGTCCATCACCAACTCCCAGAGCTTGCTCAAACTCATGTCCATCCAATCAGTGACACCATCCAACCATTTCATCCTCTGTCCCCAGTTCTCTTCCTGCCTTCAATGTTTCTCAGCATCAGGGTCTTTTCCAATGAGTCAGTACTTCACATCAGGTGGCCAAGGTATTGGAGCTTCAGTTTCAGCCTCAGTCCTTCCAATGAATATTCAGGACTGGTTTCCTTTAGGTTTGACTGGTTTGATCTCCTTGCTCTCCAAGGAACTCTCCAAGAAACTATTACTTTGTAATGTTCTAGGCATTCGCCTGGATTACAATATTGACTAATCATATTGGAAATTAGCAAAGGAAATTTTTGGAGGGTTTTCTTGTTCTTAAAAAGAAACTAAAACAATTAGTTTATCCAACACTGCCTGAATTTCTGAACCCTTTTTACTCCTTTCAATTTTGCTTGAAATAAGACAGTAATTTTTCTGAACTTTTTTGTCTAACCTTGATAAAAATTTGCAATGACTTTGAACACTCACTATTCCATTTAGCTTTCCAACCTATTCACCTAGAACCTGCAATATTTTCTTTTTTAAAAAATGTCACCCATTTTTTAAAAAAAGCCAGTTTACCACTGCATAATATTTGACACCATCTTTTTAGTGTCTGAAATTAGCCTCCTCATTTAAGCCATTGCCACATATTTAGATGTTTTGCAATTGTAACACTCAGTTCCTGATACCCATATTCTAAGTTAGTAGGCAGGAACATCTTGCTGTAGGAATAACAACAATAACAATATTCTCAAAAAATTTATTTTCTATTCATACCTCATGTCACATGCAGGTTGGCAGGGGACTCTGGCAAATCAATAATTCTGGGTCGCTGGATGTTGGAGAGTTTACTAGCTTTTAAATGTATCACATGGGACAACCTCCTCCATCATAGCAGTAGAGAAAGTGGAGTAGTTAATCATCAATAAAGATTTCTCTGACTCTTGGATTTGAAAAACATTTCTGCCTGTATTTCATTCTCCAGAACCTTTACTATGGACTAGGAAATTCAGAACAGGAGGATATCTCTTTTTCTGCTTTAATACAAATTTTGTATATATTATTACTATTGAAAGTGATCTTAGAGAATTCCTTGGTAGTCCAGTGGTTAGGATTCAGCACTTTCAATGCTGAATGCCAAGTTCAATTCTTGGTTGAGGAACTAAGATCACAAGCTGTGTAATGTGGCCAAAGCTTTTTTTTTTTTTTTTTTTTGCTTTTAAAAATATTTTTGTTTATTAATTTAAATATTATCCTCATTTCTGTATATCTAAGGTTTTTTAATTATTGAGTTTTTCATTTTGTATAGTCTTTGTGATGTGCTATATGCATAATACATTGAAAAAAAAAGAATCTGAAAGTGAAAGTCGCTCAGTCATGTCTGACTCTTTGCAACCCCAAAACAGGCCAGAATACTGGAGTGGGGAGCCTTTCCCTTCTCCAGGGGATCTTTTAGCTCCTAATTATAAATGTGTGTTTTGTTTCAAATTCTTACCCGAATATAAGGACTTCCTAGGTGGCTCAGGCCATAAAGATCTACCTACAATGAGGGAGACCTGGATTCGATCCTGGCTTGGGAAGATCCCCTAGATCTTCAAATTCTTATGTTTTATCTCCTTTTTTTGTTTGTATTTTTTACTATTGAAGAGTACAGGTCATGAACTAGAGAACAGTAGTTATAATGGAAATTCCTGCTCCCTTTCTGAAATTATATATTATTGTAGTATCCACTGAAAGTGTTGCCTTTGGGGTACAAGTATCCGTGCAATGACATGTGCTCCAACCTTCCATTTTATTGCCTCCAGACTGTTGATTCTTCCAGCCCCAATCCGTGCCTAATTAAAATTCAAAAATATAGACCTCAGGGACACAGGAAACATGGAGGGAATTGATCCTTTCAGTGTTACTTGAATCTCAAACTAGTCATTTATTTACAGTACTTTTCGGCTTTATAGCACAGCCTTATTTTAAATCTTTATTTTCTTATATTTGAGTTTTTTTTTCTTTAATTTTGAACATAATCCATAGGCAGGAATGCAATTTTCAATTATACTCTCCAATCCTGTGACTCTTTTTCATTTTCTTACTAGTGCTTTTTGAAGAACAACTATGGTAATATCAATAAATTCCAATTTGCTATGAGTTTTTAAATGGTGTTTTTAGTGTCATGTAGAAAATATTTTCAACTAACTTCAAGGCACACATGTTTTTTCCCTATATTAATTCTAGAAAATTTATGGTTTTAGGTTTTATATTTAGGTCAATGATCTATTTTTAGTTAACCTTTCTGAAGTCGTGTATATGTTGTATTTTTTTTCCTTAATGTGTCTTTGAGAATTTTCCAGCACTATTGAAGAGATTAACTTTTTTCCCATTGGATTTGATTCCACTGAATCTCAATCAACAAGTATAGATAGTACTATTCCTGGATTCTCTGTTCTCTTTTAATGATGTATTTGACTATACCTACTCCAACCACATTATTGTGATTAATGAAACATTACTGTAGATCTGAGCATTAGATAGCTAACATTGTGAAACTTCCAACTCTGTTCTTTTTCAGTATCTCTTTGGTTATCGTAATTCGTTGTCATTTCCAGAAGCTTTAGGCCTTTGTTCTAAAGGAGAGATGGGGAGAAGAATCTGAGTTCCGCAGTGGCCACTGTTCACTCTGCTCTCCAACCCTCACTCAAAGCCTGCAGCAAGAGTGAGACTTTCTCCATTCACAGATTTTGAGTGAATGTCTGCTATTGTCCTTGGAAAACAGCCTGGGAGAGGTTGCAAATTTCTTCAGTGTATATGGCTTTAAAGGGTTCTATAATATTTCCTTAGTCACTTATGCTGATTAAACATTTTTCAGAATTATTTTTGCTAGTGGCTAGCAGTAGCTATCCCAGCTAAGCTAGAACTAACATCATTTCTGTTTAGAAGTGCCCATCTTTTCTTAGGTTTCTGGTTAGTTGATTACCCTTTGACATTGTTTTTTTATGGAAACAAGAAAATCTGAATTGGCTGATTAGGGCTTCCCTAGTGGATCAGTGGTAAAGAATCTGCCTGCAATGCAGGAGACACAGGAGACATGAGTTCAATTCCTGGGTCCGGAAGATCCCCTGGAGGAGGAAATTAATTTGCTGATTGTCTAGTGGTTTTTTGGGTGTTGGTTTGCTTTTGTTGTTATTCAGAGTAAGAATAATGCTGTTTTAAGCTTTTTATGTTCTACACTGAAGTTAGAAGTCACATAGTTGTTTAGCTAGATTTTGAAGATTTTTCAGCATTGAAGACACATGTTTCCAAAATTCAGATTAATTTCCTTCCTTCTCATTTAGTGGAATGGTAAAAATCTCCACCCAACACATATCTTATTTGAGCTGAGCTTTTCCCAGACTCCTTGTAAGACTAGTAACGACATTGCTATTGAGATAAAAGGGACTAGAAATAGGTAAATTTACAATGATCCTGAATAAGAAAAAATTCAGACTCTTAATGAGGAAAGTGGGAATATGGATGAAAAGAAATGGTGGATTCAAAAAGCAGCAGAGAATTAATATAATGAGATTTATTTATGAGATACTTAAGAAGTAAATGATGAAAATAATACCCATTTTTTTCTTTGTGTGACTGTGGACAGTGTGAAAGTCTTACTTATAGCAAGTTATACAAGTGAAGTAAAACATCTGGGGAAGAAGACAAATAGTAGACATTATTTGAGCTCTTTTTTGTGTATAAGAACTAAGCTGCCGTTTTTCAGAGGTATTCTTTAATCTTGGCAATTACCCTTTATTTTTTTTTAATTTTTATGTATTTATTTTTGGCTGTGCTGGGTCTTCATTGCTCTATGAGCTTTAGTCTAGCTGTGGCGAGCAGGGGCCACTTTCTAGTTGTTATGCACAGGCTTCTCATTGCAGTGGCTTCTCTTACGGCAGAGCCCAGACTCTCGGGTGTGCGGGCTTCAGTAGTTGTGGCACATGGGACTCAGCAGTTGCAGCTCCTGGGCTCTAGACCACAAGCTCAACAGTTGTGATGCACAGACTTAATTGCTCCACAGCATTTGGGAATCTTCCTGGATGGGGGATTAAACCCCTGTCTTCTGCATTGGCAGGTGGATTCTTTACCACTGAGTCACCTGGAAAGACCTAAATATTTATTACTTTGATCACATTTCACAGATTAGGAAACTCAGTTTTAAGGGAATTGAGTAGCAATGATACTACATGGCAGAATACAGAACACACAATAACACTTGCCAAGATTTGTAATCCTTGACATTAATGACATTTTGAAAGTGAAAGTGTTAGTCACTCAGTCATGACTGAATCTTTGTGATTCCATGAACTGTAACTCGCCAGGCTCCTCTGTCCATGAAATTCTTCAGGCAAGAATACTGGAGTGGGTAGTCATTCCCTTCTCTAGGGTTTCTTCCCAATCTAGGGATCAAACCTGGGTCTCCCGCATTGCAGGCAGATTCTTTACCACTGGAGCAACCGAGGGGGGCGGGGGGGGGACGAGACAATTCCTGGGGGAAATTGTGCTATGCATTACAGGATTCCTGAGCACTACTTATTAGATGCCAGTAGCAACTACCTTCCCACTCAATTGTGACATCCAAAAATATCTCCAGATATTGCAAAAGCCCTCCAGGAGAAAAGGTTTGCCCCATTTTGAGACTCTGGGAGTTGGTGATTAACAGGGAGGCCTGGCATGCTGCAGTTCATGGGGCTGCAAAGAGTCGGACGCGACTGAGCAACTGAACTGAACTGGACTGAGAACCATCAATCTAATCTCCCTTACTCCAGACTTTCAGCTGTTAATGAGTCTTATCTATTGCCTCTTGAAGTTCAGTGTGTATCTTTGAATTTGACATTAATAGATTATAAGTATAGTAGCTAATTCTAAATGGAAGCAATGGTGTAAAATAGAGTATAAGCATTATCAGAAATTTGACAAAATGAATGAAATTGTCTTGGTCTGATGGCAATTTTAATATCTCTAGCATATGCATAATTAGTGATACTAAAGAATTTCACCTAATCCATTTTGTTTCATATTAGAGTTTATTAGCACAATTAAGCTGCTCTTTAAAATCCATAAAAGTCCATCTGTCTGTAGTCTAGAGTCAGGCACATCTTTTTCAAGGTCATTTTATAAATTGATAATTAACCTTCTAAATATAGATACTTCATACTAAAGGTCTTTTGCCATATCTAATTAAAGCAAAACAGTTGCATTTATATCTCCCAGAAGATGTGTGGTTTGCATTTATTTTAGCATTATAATTAAAATGATGATTTCTTGGTTTTCCTAAAAATAAAATGGTGGATGTAAACAACATCTGTTAAGATACTCACAGTAGTATTTGTGTGTATATTATTAATAGTCCTTTATTAAGCACCCACTTGTTGGAATCATAGATTTATAGATTTCAAAAGAGATCACCCAGAAAAGTACTGAATGGGAAAAACAGAGTCAAACAGCTGTTAAAAATTCAAACGTGAAAAGAAAGTCATGGCCTACTGATGTATGGAATTCCAAGTTGGTGTAAGATTGAGAAATAAGATCACTAAAAGTACTATTGAGGAAAAAGCCAGCTAAGCACAAGTTAAAGGAAGATTAGTTGAACAACAAAAAGTAAATTAAATTACCATGTAAGGATGAAATCTAAGATATTAAGTAACGCAGTCATTATTGTTTAGCTGTTAAGTAATAAAGGAAGTCCCTGCTCTCTGGTGGCTCAGTGATAAAGAATCCAGCTGCTAAGCAGGAGATGTGGGTTCAATCCCAGGGCTGAGATCCCCTGGAGAAGGAAATGGCAACCCACTCCAGTATTCTTGCCTGGGAAATTCCTGGGACAGAGGAACCTGGTGGACTACAGTTCATGGGGTTGCAAAGAGTCAGATGCAACTCAGCACGCATGCATTAGTTTATGGAGAATTGAAGGAATGCAGTTAAAATATAAGAGGCCACAATAGCCACAATACATTGTTATTTTGAAGTTGAACTGCCTTCGTAGTCAGTTGTCTGCATATTTTAATTAAAGATCCAATGCAGATAAGTGCAGAAACTTGGGAAGGCTTTAAACTGCAGTTGCTTCACTGGTAAATAGTGATGTCCATATTTACCTTGCAAAATATCTATGAGGATAAGGATTTGTTGTCCTTATGTAAGGCTAGTATTGGCCTTCGATTGGATAGGAGTGAGAGTATCAAGGATCGTAAGTCTAACTGCAGTGATCAGAAGTATTCAAAACAAAGGATGTAGGTAGTGAGCTATATTTTCTCAACTATTAACATTTGTTGACTGTAGGATGGTTAAATATAAAGTATTAAGTTTATATTTACAATATAATTAATATTCCAAACCAGGAAACATTTTTAATTTTTCAGATAAAGCTTTAAGTAAATACAATGTAGAAAGGATATTATAATCATCTATCAATAATTGTCAGTGCATTTTCAGCCTACTTTTACACACATCCTCACCCAATTTCCCTTCTCTACCTAGTATAAATTAATGTGAAACAGATAGAAATTAGAGAATCATTTTAGTTTAAACATACCAGCATATGTATCTATAAAATATAGTTTCTTTTAAAAACATGAAATATACCCTTAATAAAATTATCACATAAAAAAAACCCTTTTCAGTATCAGAAAATATAGAGACATTGTTCACAATTACACATTATAAACCTGTTTTTAATTTCTTTTTTATCAGTTTGAGGGCAAAACTAAGTGATACCTGTGTAAATACGACCCTCAAGTCTCTTTTTTCTTTTTCTTTCTCATTTTTAAAAATTTGTAATATAATTTACATGTAGTAAATTTCATGGATCTTATGTGTACATTTGAAGAGTTTTTGCATATACATAATTTTTAAGTCTGCTTATTTATCAATTAAAACTTACAAGATTTTATTTACCCCAGAGAATTTCTTTTTATTCTCAATAGTATATATTAGATGGTTTTAGGTAATTGTTTGTTTGTTTGTTTGTTTTGGACAGGTAAACCCGGCATGCTGCAGTCCACGGGGTCGCAAAGAGTCAGACAGGACGACTGGGTGACTGAACTGAATTTAGAAATAACTGACACATAAAATTGTGTAAGCTTAAGTTGTATAATATGTTGATTCGATGTATTTATATATTGCAATATGGTTACCACTTCAGCAATAGCTAAAAACATTTCCTTATGTTCCTTTTAGGGGGCATTTTTTTTTCCCCGGGGAAGCAATCACAAACCACAAATCACATTTCTGATTTCTCTAAAAATAGAATAGTTTCACTGTTCCAAAATTTCTTTGTGCTTCACTTAGCTCTTCCACTTACTCAAACCCTGGAAATCACGGTATTTTTATCATCCTCATAGTTTTGTCTTCTGATATATGTGGCACAGTTAAAAGTATACAGTAAGTAACCTTTTTAAAATTGCTTCTTTCACTTAGCAATGTGTAATAGCTTCTTTCACTTAGATATGTACTTCATATCTTGTCATGGCTGGCTAGTTCATTTCTTTTTATTACTGAATGATATTCCATTGTATGGATACAAACACAGCATCTTGTTTATCCATTCATCAATTGAGAGACTTGTTGACTGCTATCATTTTGGCAACTATGCGTAAAACTATTGTCAATATTCACATGCAGATTTTTGTGTGAATATTAGTTTTCAATTCACTTCAGTAAACACTGAGGAGCTTAACTAGATCATACTTGGCAAGACTCTGTTTAGCTTTGTAATAAAATATCAAAAAGTCTTGCAAAGTGGCTGCTCTACTTAGCATTCCTACCAGCAGTTAATGAATGTTCCTGTTGTTTTTACATTCTTGCTAGAATCTGGTATTGTCAAGGATTTTTGGATTTTAATAAGTGGCAGAAACAAATTGTTGAATTTTCAGTTTCTCTCAAGACTTTATATCTGATTTTTTACAGTTTGAATATGACATGTTTAGGTGCAGTTGTTTTCTTTTATTTTGGAGTTGTTTCAATTTGTTTTGTCTTGGCATTTATCTTTGCCTGATGTCCTTGAGCTTCATGCATCTGTGGTTTGGTGTCTGATATTAATTTAGGGAAATTCTCCATCATTATTGCTTCAAATATTGCTTCTGTTCCTTTCTCTCTTCCTTTCCTGTCTGATATCCCCATTATATGTATGTTACATTATATGTTATGTTACAGTTTTTATTGTTACTCCACATTTCTTAGATATTTTATTCCTTTTTTTTTTTTTTCAGTCTCTCTTCTGTTGGCTGTCAGATTTGGAAGTTTCTCTTGACATATGTTCAGACTCAGAGATTCTTTCCTCAGCTGTGCTCAATCTACTAGTAAGTGCATCACAGACATTTCCCATTTCTGTTTAGTATTTTTTAAATTTTATTTACCTTTTAATTGGTAGAAAATTGTTTTACAGTTTTGTGTTGTTTCTTCCACAAAGCAACACAAATTAGTCATAATTATATGTGTGTTGTATGTGTGTGTATACATATATATATATATATATATATATATGTATATATTTATTCCTTCCCTCCTGAGTCTCCTGAGCCTCCCCACATCCCACTCCTCTAAATCACAACAGAGTGCCAGGCTGTGTTCCTGGTGTTATTCAGCAACTTCCCACTAACTATATATTTTACACATGATCAGGTATAAATGTCAGAGCCACTTTCTCAATTTGTCACACCCTCACCTTCTACTGTGTCCATAAGTCCATTCTATACTGGGTTCATCAGTACCATACTTCTACATTCCATATATATATACATATATATATACATTAATATATGACACATATATGGATGTGTGAGTTGGACCATAAGGAAGGCTGAGCACTGAAGAATTGATGCCTTTGAACTGTGGTGTTGGAGAAGACTCTTGACAGTCCCTTGGACTGCAAGGAGATCAAACCAGTCAGTCCTAAAGAGAATCAATCCTGAATATTCAATGGAAGGACTGATGCTGAAGCTGAAACTCCAAATACTTTGGCTACCTGATATGAAGAGCTGACTCATTAAAAAAGACCCTGATGCTGGGAAACATCGAGGCAGGAGAGAAAGGAATAACAGAGGATAAGATGGTTAGCATCACCGACTCAATGGACATGAGTTTGAGCAAGTTCTGGGAGATGGTGAAGAACAGAGAAGCCTGGCATGCTGCAATCCATGAGGTCACAAAGAGTCAGACACAACCCAGCAGCTGAACAACAATGAGCAATTATATGCTGATAAAATGGACAGCCTGGAAGAAATGGACAAATTCTTAGAAAAGTACGACCTTCCAAGACTCAATCAGGAAGAAGTAGGAAATATGAACAGACTAATCACAAGCACTGAAATTGAAACTGTGATAAAAAATCTTCCAACAAACAAAAGCCCAAGACCAATGACTTCACAGAATTCTATCTAAAGTTCAGAGAAAAGCTAACAACTATCTTGCTCAAACTGTTCCAAAAATGGTAGAGGAAACAAAACGCCCTAACTTATTCTGCAAGGCCTCCCTCACCCTGACACCAAAACTATACAATGGTATCACAAAAAAGTAAAGCTACAGGCCCATATCACTGATGAACATAGATGCAAAAATCCTCAACAAAATTCTAGCAGATAGAATCCAACAACACTCTGCAAGAATCGTGCACCATGATCAAGTGTGGTTTATTAAAGGGATTCAAGGATTCTTCAGTATACACAAAACAATCAATGTGATATACTATATCATATTAACAAATTGAATGATGAAAACCATATGATCATCTCAATAGATGCAGAGAAAGCTTTCAGTAAAATTCAACACCCATTCATGATTTAAAAAAAAAAAAAAACACCCTCCAGAAAATTGGCATTGAAAGAACCGACCTCAACATAATAAAGACTACATACACCAAACTCACAGCAAGCATTATTTTCAAGGGGGGAAAACGGAACACATATCTTCTAAGATCAGGAACAAGGCAAGATTGCCTAGTGTTTTTGATCTCTATCAATTTCTTTCTTATTCTTTCCATCTCCTGTTTAGATTATCCTATCCAATATGTTTTTGCATATTGTCTATTTTTTTTCTATTAGAGTCCTTAACATTTTAACCAAAATTGTTTTAAATTCACAGTCTTATAATCCCAATATTCCTGCTATGCCTGAGTCTAGTCCTCATTCTTGTTTTGAATCTTCAAACTGTTCTTGTCCTTTATTATGCATTGCAATATTTTGCTGAAAGTTGGACAGGAAGTGCTGGTTTTGGATGTTTCCCTTGCCCTAGTCAGTGAGGCTCTGACTAAATCCCAACAGGCTGTGGTAAAACAGTTCCTTTTGAAGGTAGGCCTTACTAAGAAGAATGGAATGCTCCAACATATTTCATAGTTGTTATTTTCCCCGTCTTCCTGTAGGAAGCCAAAGAGAATATTTCTCTGATATTCACCATAAGAATCTGGCAGAGCTCCAGGAAATAAAGTTCACTAAAGTGTGGGGCTCCTGTTGGAGTTTTAAACTCACAGACTTGGTCTCACAGATCCCCACAGTTCAGACTTTCCTGCCCTAATATAGATTCTTGCAGAGACCTCTGCTTCTTACTTCTGCTCTGGAAAGCTATGATTCTCTGTATCTACCGGTTTGCCTCTCCACCTTCTAGGGAAGCAGTTTGCTCTGTGACCTCACTTCTCTGACATCTAAGAAGAGTTGATTTTTCACCTTGTTCAGCCTTTTATTTGTTATTAAGACAGACTTTATAAAGCCCGCAACATGCAGGACTGAAAATCAGCAGTTCCAATGTGCACTTTCTTAATTACAAATGTTTACCATCACTTCATAATTGTACTTGCCATCTGTATGTATTCTTTAGTGGTCTTCTGTTCAGATATTTTGTGCATTTCATGTGGATTGTTTATTTCCTTATTGCTTATTTTTAAGTGTCTTATGTGTAGTTGTGTATGATGAATTTCAAAATAATTACTTTTCCCAGAGGATTTTCAAAATGGTTGCTTTTCCCCTTTATTTGCTTGAATATTTGAGGAATAAGTGTTGAGGAAAGGGGATGTTCTAATCTTTGCAGTGAGAACCTAGTAGTGTTCCCCAAAGTAAAACTAACGAAACTGTGGGGGCTGCCCTTATACTGGGCCTGCAGGAATCTAACTTCCAGTCTGTTCCACACTTGGTCTGCATCAGAAACTCTTAGGGCTTCTGTCAGTCATGTCTTCAGTGGCTTCTGCTCCTGGTAAATCATGATTCTCTGGATTTGCCTTTGCCCCTAGTTTCCTGAGTGACAATTTGCTTTGTGACCTCAATTCTCTGATATATCTGAATTGCTGATTTGTTTAGTTTTTCAGAGATTTTTAAAATTTTTTTTCTCATTATGAGGGTGGGAACCATCATAACGAGGATCTTCATATGTTAGAGTGGAAATCACTGCTGTGTCACTTTATATTATTTATGAACTGATACATACTTATAAACTGTTATATAAAACAATCTTGTTCTTCCTGGGATTTCCTATTCTGTTTTTAAATTGTAGAGGCTAAATACTACATTTGATACCTTAAAGAAGTAATTCCCTCTCATTGCTCATCAGGCGTATTTATTGTTCTAAATAAACTTTGTAATTGATTTTAATAACTATAAAAATGGAAATGGCAGCACTTTATTTGAAATTGTATTAAATTTATAAATTAACCTATAAAAACATAAAGCCTATTACATTGATCTCTCCTATTAAAACAGATTTTTTTTTCATTTTTTTCAAATCATTTTTGGTTCAGGGAAATTTTATAAATGTTAACATCTACTTTAAATTGATTTATTTCTAATTTTACTTCCAGTCAGCTCTTTAAATTGCTGTTTTTTACTGTAAATGAGAGTTTTACCTATATTTTTATCTTTTATGATAGGCATTATTTGCCTAATTGTAAACTATTGGTTTTATGTACATTTCCCTGTTATTACTTTAATAAATTTTCCTGTTTTTCATTCGCTTATTTAAGCTATCATATCATCTATATGTTTAATTTCTTCCTCTCAAATTCTATTTTTTCTCTTCTCTGATTGCATTGACCAAATGTTTCTTACATAATATACTAGTGAAACAGAAAACCGTATATGCTTAATTTTAGCAGGAAATCTTTTCATGTTTCTTCATTAGATAAAGATCTGTGGGTGAATGCATATCATCCTCTCAATTATTATTTGATTTAGTGTTCTTTACCACAAATAGAATTTTTTTCATTTTTATTTATAAAATTATAAATTATTATCATGTGATTTTGCTCATATTATTATGATTGATTATATTAAAACAGTTGGTGCTAGTGAAATGCTTGGATTTCTGGGGTAGTGAAAACTCCATTTAGTCACGGATTAATTTTTTTTTTACTTTTTCAATATTCTATTGAATTTTATTTTTTATTTTTCATTTAATATTTTTGAAGTTATATTCATAAATAAGCATGGTATATGGTTTTCTTTTTGGTGTAATTCTTGATAAATTTCTTAAAGGATGTTATGGTTTCATTATAAAACTAATTTGGAAGTTTTCCTTTATTTTCTGTGCTCTGTAGTAGGTTAAGTAGCATTGGAATAAACTCTCTTTTAAAAAGTTTGTTTAATACTTTAGAGAGTAAATAGACAAAATTAATAATTATGCCAGTCCTTGGGCCTTCTTGATGGCTCAGATGGTAAAAAATCTGCCTGTAATGCAAGAGACCCAGGTTTGATACCTGGGTCAGGAAAGATCCCCTGGAGAAGGGAATGACTACCCACTCCAGTATTCTGGCCTGGAGAATTCCATGGACAGAGGAGCCTGCTGGGCTACAGTCCATGGGACACAAAGAATTGGACATGACTGAATGACTAACATTTCCACTTCACTTTTCACTTGTAGTATAATAAGAAATATGATAAAGTTCGTAATGTGAGAATATAAAATGCTATGACTCAGCTTGTAATATACTAACCATATTTATATATATCCTTTTGTGTCCTTTTTAAAAACTGACCATTTTGATTACTCAAGTTCTGTTTCATAATTGTCTGTTAAAATCTAATTTGTCATTTTGGAATTGCATGCAAAATATGTTCACATAATGTTTCAAAATACAATCATCTGTATATATAATGTTTCCTAAATTGACTCATTTCTAAGCTGGCTACTCATAATTAATTACAATTAATAATATTATAATTATAATTCATTCATTCCTGGGAGCATACATTAATTCTACAAACTCTTACTAGTGCTATGTTATAGTCATGTGATAAACAGTTAGGATATTAAAATAGGACTTACATTTTCTTTCTGACTTTAGTAAAACTAATGGTAGTGTGATACAAATCCACAGGCAAGGAACTCCATAGCTCCTAACAGCAGGTGAAAAACATAATGATACTCTATTTTAAGTATCATATTTTAATGAAATGATCCTCTGAAGTGTTAATAATTTAAGCAACTCAGTCTTACGGGATGTTCTGCTGACATTTAGTTCAGGACTTAGAGAAATTGTAATGCTATATCCTTTAGATTTTTAGCATGAAATTGAGTATGTATGAAACTCTCCCTTATTATTTTGAATAATGCATTTGAAGAAAACTCTCAAGGTATTTAAGTATGATTGCAAATTCAAGAATGATATTACATGATGATAAAAATCATGATTCTTAAATTTAGTAGGCTTGGGTTATAATAAAAGCTTCATTTATCTAAATTACTCTAAAGAATTTGAATAAGTAAGTTAATGGCTCCAAAGTTTGGATTTCCAATCAAGAACCAGATGAGCCTAGTAAAACTTAGCTTATAGAGCTGGTGTAAATTCTGTCCTTTGCTTAATAGCAGTCAAGCATTTGCTGTATTTTTTATTAAATAAAAAAAGGCAAATGATTGATAAAATTGAGGTTCCTCATTCTATGACCAATCAAACCTAAACATTTCTTCTTCAGGTTATTGTGTGAATTCAGTTGATGTTAACCGAATTTTCAGCAACAAATTTGGTTACATTGGGCACATTTCATAGTTCAGGCCCCTCAGCTCACCATTTGAAACAATTCTCCTCCAAGGCACCTATTTCATGAGATCTGGTAACAGGCATTCTGAAAATGTACAGCTCTAGCTATTGCTACCAAGTTTATAGTGAACATCCTGGTGGATGCAAGCCATTCATTTTTCTGATACATAAGGTTATGAAGCAGGAATTCTCTATTCCTTGTTTACTCACTCCTACCACATATCCACACACCACTGGGGCGTATTCTCCAAATAAATATTCATATAAGAGATGGAGGTGAGTGAAGAGATTATTTTACTTCATTATGGAATTTTTTAATGTAGTTTTCATCCTTACTTGGGAAACAAGTTCTCCAGTCTAGCAATAGCAAAAAAAATATATATATATATATATATGTATATTTTTATTCCCATTTGAAGAATATGACTATAAATGAAACTCTAATTAGAATTTGTTAGTGAGGAGTGATAATTAATGAGGTTCTCCTGGACCTCCTACAGTGTAGAAATTAATTAAATAACAAATTAAAAATGATTTTCCACATTTTCAAAGTGGGGTTACCACCTTCAGTAAATTGCTTTCTATATTTTGATTTTTTCCCTTTATCATTGTACTGGTGGTAGAACTGAAAGTCTGGACATTAAATGCCTCAATCTAGTCTTCATTGCATACAAAAAATTATCTCCCCACAAGATATGTTACTTTCCCTTCAAATGTATATTTTTTGAGTATTTAAAATTATTGCTCTAATTTAAAATCCATATTTGTGTTTTTTCTCATTTTGGAAGCTAGTATTGAAAATGTGTAGCTGTCAACCATTTTGCATGTAACATAGTTCTCATTTAGACAACTGATGATGTCATACAGTTGCTGAAACACTCATCATGTCTAAATAGAGAAATGGGCTATGGAGTCAGAACTACATGTATCTCGGTTCTGTTTAGTCACTGACTACATTTGTGCAGGTAGATCAGTTACTGGGTCTTTTTACACCTATTTGTACTTAGGTTACCTAAAGTTAATAATCTTTACACAATGGTCTGCTGGAACCATATGTATCTATCTTTAAATAATATTGTATCCTGTCATTAAATTCCAATATTTAAATTGTCAAAGGTTAATATTTGCTTTTAGATAACCAAAATGAAGGCCCATTATGTGAACACTATCTAGCGGTATAATTTAGGCCCGTTTTACACCATTGGATTTAGGGTTTTGTTTGTATGGTAATTAGTTTGTAATTAGTTTGGAGAGAACCAGTTTTTTTCTCTATATAAATTACTTCAAGACACAGAATACATAAATCATGAAGTTATATAATAAAATTACAAATAGATTCAAGACAAGATCTTCTCATAAGATACCACTTACCATATGCATATGGAGTAAGATTGCAAATTGAATTACTAGACAACCTACTTTAAAAGATTCTAAATATCCTTTAAGTATTTTTCTAGTAGACTTTCAATTATCAATCATCAAGGAATTATCTATATATTTGTTTAGTATCTGAGAATATTTCTCAAAAAAGATTATTTTTACAGGGATGGGAAGTAAGAAACACACACAGAGAGGAATACTTAGAAATATTTAGTGATTGTATGTAACTTTTAAGGAAACATTTTTATATGTTTTGAGATATGTTAATTTATTGATGTTAAAAGTCATGTCACACAAGTTGGTTGTAGAAAAACAGATGAAAAAATAAAATTGCAAATTATGATAAACTGATTATACCAAGAAGAAAACATTATTACATACAATGCATAATGCTATATGTACAAATGTTACTACTCTTTAATATTTTACAGTGAGATAATGAAAGTGAAATGTAATTGTATTAAATTACATTATTTTAATAATTGAATTACAAGAAAATTTTTATTATTCAGCAAGATATAATAAAGCATGTTAATTATCATAATAAAATATTATTTTCTTCTTGACAAAGGTGATGGCCTTGATTTAAATATTAGATAAGTATGTTCTTAAAAAATTCATAAAATTGAAATGCTGCTGCTATGTCGCTTCAGTCATGTCCGACTCTGTGCGACCCCATAGACAGCAGCCCACCAGGCCACGACGTCCCTGGGATTCTTCTCCAGGCAAGAACACTGGAGTGGGCTGCCATTTCCTTCTCCAATGCATGAAAGTGAAAAGTGAAAGTGAAGTCGCTCAGTCGTATTGGACTCTTAGCGACCCCATGGAGTGCAGCCTACCAGGCTCCTCAGTCCATGGGATTTTCCAGGCAAGAGTACTGGAGTGGGGTGCCATTGCCTTCTCCAAAAATTGAAATAAGTCAATGAAAAACAAGTCTTGATAAACTGACTTTCATTAGGAAAAAATGGAAAGAATCCCCTGGGGGTTTTGTTTTCATTTTGTCAAAACATTATTATGAAAATCCACTTAAATAAGAGAACTACTTTGAGTGACTTTTCCCATTTTAGATTTGAAGGTAAGGTCTTAAACTTAGAACCACTGAGAACAGAATCCAAGAGAATAAGAATCCCCCTTTTTTTTAGGGGAGTAAGGCGATAAAGGAAATTAGAAAAGCAGATTAATATGACTAAGCTCTTGTTATCATGCAGGGTGTCAAGTGAGAAAAGGTGCCTTGCTTGAATTCCTTTGTCAGCACACATGTGTGTGAGGAAGGTAGAGTATGTTAAATAAGAATGGCAAGGTACATCTATAGTTAAAGCTGTTCAGTTCTCTTCACTGTAATTATTAATTTATAATTTGGATAACTGAGTGTTTAATAAGTACGTGTGTGTGTTTTAATTGCTGCACACTTTGAAGAGCAGAATGTGGAAATATGCTAAAATTCAGAATTTAAGTCAGATTTTACTAACGCTACTCACTTATGCCCAGGAAAGAATGAGAAAAATGCTCTCCAGCCAGAAGCTAAGTGACTCTCACACACCTTGTCACAAACATAAAAATTCAAAATGACAAGGCTCTTTTACATATTGACAAAACCTGAAACATATATTTTAAATTGCTTTATGATCAAGCAAGTGATTAGGAGTTCATGATACTCAGGTATGAGAGTGTAGACCTTATCACATTCTGCAAGAAAAGAGAAGAGGAACATTTAAATCCTGATTTATCAAATTTCAAAAAGTTGTTTAAAAGCTAAAAACATATCTGTTATTCAAAAGTGTGAATTTATCTAGTAAAATATTTTTTTATATTGCGTTAGATTTTTATTATTTTTTTCTAAAGAGACATGCAGCACTGGAGGGACTGAACTGTTAATTAGTAAACATTCGCAATCTCACTAAAGCAAGAATGTTATTCCAGATAAGCAAATTAAACCATTATTTTGATTAATCAGTAGAAACATGAATAGAGTGGGTAATAAAATTCAAAATGTGCTTGAATTTCTAAAACAAATCAAGCAACTTCAAAGACTCTTTGAGCTTATGGAACATTTATTTATGCTCTTTGGGAGGACAATTTCACTCTCCCCTGCCATTAACTGGAAATTAATACATTAATTAATCCAGTAAAAATGTACCATTTTACACAATGAATATGCTCTTGACTGTAGAATGGTGAAGAAAGATATATTTTTGGTGCTGCGGCCCTTGCAATTTAGTGGAGACTAAGAAGAATGCATCTATTATACACATAAATATTTTAAAATAGTAAGCTTTAGGAAAGAAATGAATGGTTTGGCTGTGATAGAAAATAAGGAGAGGGAATGTAGTACTCTATGTAGATAAAATGAGTAGATGAGACTATATAGAGGTCATTGTCTCCTCTTAGTGTTTACTTCCTGTTCTGTCATATCTTCTCTTCAACACTGTTCTAGAGCCATTTTGTATTCTACCCTTCTTGCCTGGAAAGTAACTTTAGATAATTACTTGTTCCAGGAATATAGAACTCTAATGCTACCTGAGCCCTTTCATCTACAAGTATGTCTTTCTATCATCATTTTTAGGACAACAACAAAAACATCAACTATAACAAAAACAATCTTTACTCATTTACTGAGAATAAAATTACTGGGTAATAATGGTTTACAAATAAAGCAAAATAAAACTCTTCCCATTTTTGTAATATTTATTATATTTGAGAATCTGAAGGAAACAAATTTTGAATTGACTGAAGAAAATCTCCTCCTTCACTGAAGACTTATAGGATATATTCCTCATTCTTATAGGTCGACATTTTCCCCTAGTAATGATAGGAATTGTATTAGCCTCCTCCTGTAGAACCTGCCTGCCAATGCAGAAGACATTAAGAGACATGGGTTCAAATCTAGGTCAGAAAAATCCCCTAGAAGACAGCATGCAACTCACTCCAGTATTCTTGCCTGGAGAATCCCATGGACAGAGGAGACGGGCAGGCTACACAGTACATGAGATCTCAAAGAGTCAGATATGACTGAAGCAACTTAGTATGCATGCATGTAGATCCCTTAAATCCTTCTAGCCCCAACTGCCTATGTCAAATTGATTGATTCAGAGCAGATTTTACCTACCTCACAGGTTCACTCTACCAGCATATGGTCACAGTGCCTCTTCAATCCAGTCTTAGAACTTTCCAAGGGACACAACTGCCATTCACAGGTGAACCCCTGCTTGACCAATGATGGATGCTGGACAGTGGATAAGAGTTCCTCTTTAATAACCCAATCCCTATACATAGTTGCAATAGTCTTTTACAAAGACTCCACAGAATGTCACACAGGATTAAACATCAGTTGTCAAATTGGTGGCCAACTTCATAAACCACCCTCCTTAACTAATTCTTGAATTGGTCTTTTTATTTTTCCTCTCTATATCACTCACTCCTTAATACTGCTTTGGAAATAAGCTAACTTAAGTCTCCGGTTCAAGTTCTGCCTTGTGGGAAGGAGGAGCTATCATTAGTCAAGATAAAGTCTTACTTTAGAAGAACTCTTCATCTAAAAAATTAAAATTTTTTCCACTCAGAAATATTTTTGCCACTTATATGCTGAAGCTGAACCTCCAGTAAGTACTTTGGTCACTTGATGTGAAGAGCTGACTCATTGGAAAAGACCCGGATGCTAGTACTTCCCTGTAGCTCAAACAGTAAAGAATCTGCCTGCAATGCAGGAGACCAGGGTTCGATCCCTGGGTCAAGAAGATCCTCTGGAGAAGGGAATGGTAATCCACTCCAGCATTCTGGCCTGGAGAATCCCATGGACAGAGAAGCCTGGTGGGCTACAGTGCATGGGGTAACAAGAGTTGGACATAAATGAGAGTGACTAACAGACATACACTGATGCTGGGAAAGATTGAGGGCCAGAGGAGAAGGGGGCAACAAAGGGAGAGATGGTTATATAACATTATGAACTCAATGGACATAAATTTGAGCAAATACCAGGAAATAGTAGAGAACAGAAAAGCCTGGTATGCTGCAGTCCATGCAGGGGCAAAGAGTCGAATGTGATTTAGTGATTGAGCAACACCACCATGACCAACAGTTTTATAATTGTTTCTTTTCTATCTTACTGGAGGCTCCTTTACCACCATTGTGGGTTACTTTGCTACATCTCAATAAATTTCACTCATTATTACATAAGGCCTCATCTATCTAGACCAATGATTAACTACAAACAAAATGAGTTGCATTTTAGTTCACTGGCTTTCAGTTGAATGATCTTTTGAACCTAAGAGAGTGAAGTGAAAATTGCTCAGTGATGTCCAACTCTTTGCAACCCCATGGACTAGATAGTCCAGAGAATTCTCTAGGCCAGAATATTGGAGTGAGTAGCCGTTCCCTTCTCTAGGGGATCTTCCCAACCCAGGAATCAAACCCAGGTCTCCAGCATTGCAGGCAGTTTCTTTACCAGCTGAGCCACAAGGGCAGCCCAAGAATACTGGAGTGGGTAGCCTATCTCTTCTCCAAAGCGTCTTCTAGATCCAAGAAATCAACCGGGATCTCCTGCATGCAGACAGATTCTTTACTAACTGAGCTATCAGGGAATGAACAAATCAATGTGAGTACTCTTTTCTTATTTCTCCTCTCTGGTAGTTTTTCTCCTTTGTAATTGTGCTTTAAGGTAATTTAAAATAATTGCAATTGTAGTTTAAAATAATCCTACTTTCTAGTCTTGCTACATTTCTCTCTTACTCTGAACATTACAATTCACAAGAAACTGCAGTTTAGCTGACGTATTTAATCATCTTTTTTTCTGTTTCTAAGAGGCTTAGAACTGCAAGACTTGCTCATAGTAACTACACCTCCCATATTCTATTGTGCTTTTACTGTCCCTCTTTGTATTTTCACATCCAGCTATTTTTTGATGTCTGGAATTTCTCTTAGGTTGTACTCACTTGGATCAAAGGTTAGAGAAGCACAATGGTCCATCTTGCTGATTAGGACAGACCCAGAACTTTTGATCTCTCTGTGTTTGGTTAGCACTGCTCTAAGTCATTTGCATGCAGGATCACACTGAATCCTTGCAGCAATATAAGCCCCATTTTACAATTGAGGAAACTGAGGCACAATAAAGTTAAGTAATGTGCCTCATGTCACAGTTAATGGAAGGCAGAATCTTGAAATAAGCAACAGAGTCTGAATTCTAAATTCAAACGGTCTGAATTCAGAGTTTATGCTCATCACCATTTCAATACCTTTCCTCCTCTATCACATTTATAACAAATAAGACAATATATAACAAGATAATTTATAACAAAATTTCTGATGTCTCCTATGTACCAGGAAGTATACTAACTACTGAGAAAAGTGGGGTGAATATCTCTATATTCATTCTTATTCTGAATCATGTAGCTCTTTATTGAGTTCATTCCTGATCATCTACATCTGAACTACTTCAACCCAACCCACAATTACTCCCACTATGTTACTGATACAGCGAATTAACCAGACCATATTCTTCCACGGTCCACCTCTCTGAATAACTCTCCAATCTGCAATTAATGACACCCTTATCAAGTGTAACACACACACACACACACACACACTCACAGTTGTGTTAGTTCCCTAAAATTGTGCCATGCTTTCTCATTTATCTCTCTTTAGAATAAAGTCAGATTTTCTTAACATAACTCATAAGGCCTTCATTATAGAGCCTGTCTTTCTCTTGAAAGAAACGTATCAGCATTTTCAACCTCAGGCTCTACCTTCAACCATAGTGAACTTATTCAAATTCCATATTTCATGCTCATCCAAGTCGTAAGCCTGGTACATACTTTTCCCTTGGTGGACGGTGAGCTCCATTAGAGCAGAGACTAAGTACATGTCCAAACCAATATACCAAAATTCCTGCCACGTACTGGGTACTTGTATGTATTATTTGAGAGAATAAATGCCTAAGAGCTAAATTCTCCCCTGTTATTTCTCTGTTCATCCTTCAGATTTCAGATTATATATCATTTTCTTCAGAAAGCTTTAGATAACTTGCCCTAGAAGAATTTTGCTACTGCTGCTGCTAAGTCACTTCAGTCGTGTCTGACTCTATGTGATCCCATAGATGGCAGCCCACCAGGCTCCCCCATCCCTGGGATTCTCCAGGCAAGAACACTGGAGTGGTTTGCCATTTCCTTTTCCAATGTGTGAAAGTGAAAAGTGAAAGTGAAGTTGCTCAGTCGTGTGGGACTCTTAGCAACCCCATGGACCACAGCCTATCAGGCTCCTCCATCCATGGGATTTTCCAGGCAAGAGTACTGGAGTGGGGTGCCATTGCCTTCTCCAATACATAACTACAAAGGCCTGGTATTCAAAAAGACCAAGTTGTTTTTTTTTTTTTTTTGGGTTGTTTGTTTTCTTTCTTTGTATAATTTTTATTTTTTATACACAAAAGTGAAGTGAAAATGTTAGTCAATTAGTTGTGTCTGATTTTTGTGACCCCATGGATTGTAGCCTGTGAGGCTCTTCTCTCCATGGGTTTCTCCAGTCAAGAATACTCGAGTGGGTTGCCATGCACTCCTCCAGGGGATCTTCCCAACCCAGGGATCAAACCCAGGTCTCCTGCATTGCAGGGAGATTATTTACCATCTGAGCCACCAGGAAAGCCCTTTATATATAAACTGTATTTTAACTGGCTGGATAGCAAATGAAAATGCCAATTATCCATCTGAGTCTAAATCTATAAAGATGGGATGGTGAGATACATAGATCTGGCAGAGGTGTCACTTGTTTAAAAGGGGTGCCTCCTTTCAGACCCATTGGACCAGTACTACATGGGTATTTGCCCAGTACTATCACATCTTACAGCTTTTTAAAAGAGACCAGTAAAACAGAATTTCCTCTCTAATATCAATTTTAAATGTTGAGAATTTGTTCAAATTTTAACTGAATTTTGGTCTCTTTCTTAGTTTATAACCTCCATCTAAATTACACTATATTATCATATTTCTTCATATTTAATCCTAGTTGTTCTCTTAGGTAGCTGTAACATGTAGAAGACTTTATATAATTAGCTTTCCCTCTTTTCTCCTGCTAAATTTAAAGCTCTGTGAGGTGAGATATACAGATAGATATAGATAGAGAGATAGATACAGATATCAATGGGCTTCTCCGGTGGCTCAGCAGTAAAGAATCTGCCTGCAATACAGAGGATGCAGGAGACACGGTTTTGATTCCTGGATCAGGAAGATCCCCTGGAGGAGGGCATGGCAATCCATTCCAGTATTCTTGCCTAGAGAATCCCATGGACAGAGGAGACTGGTGGGCTATATAGTCCATGGGGCCACAAAGATTCTAACATGACTGAAGTGACTGAGCACAAATGCACGCACCAGTAGATATAGATACAGTCACAATTTTAAATTCAGTATATAGTCAACAGCCTAGAAAGAGTAGGCCCTTGACATACAACTCTTAAACAATGAGTAAAACCTTAAAAAAGTATATTAGCCCATAATCATAAATACATTGTAAACTGATTACATAAAATATTGGCTAAAAGGGCTTGAAATCAAGTAAAGTGAATTATTTTATGTGCTAATTCTAAAAATATATATATTTTCCCACACACAATAGTTCTGCTCATATTCACAACTGCCAAAGTATAATTTCAGTTCAGTTCAGTTCAGTCGCTCAGCCGTGTCCGACTCTTTGCGACACCATGAACTGCAGCACGCCAGGCCTCCCTGTCCAGCACCAACTCCCAGAGTTTACCCAGACTCATGTCCATTGATTTGGTGATGCAATGTAACCATCTCATCTTCTGTCATCCCCTTCTCCTCCTGCCTTCAATCTTTTCCAACATCAGGGTCTTTTCAAATGAGTCGGCTCTTCCCATCAGGTGGCCAAAATATTGGCGTTTCAGCTTCAACATCAATCCTTCCAATGAAACCCAGGATTGATTTCCTTTAGGATGGACTGGTTGTATCTCCTTGCACCTCAAGGGACTCTCAAGAGTCTTTTCCAACACCACAGTTCAAATTCTTCAATTCTTCGACCCTCAGCTTTCTTTATAGTCCAATTCTCACATCCATACATGACTCTGGAAAAACCATAGCCTTGACTAGAAAGACCTTTGTTGACAAAGCAATGCCTCTGCTTTTTAATACGTTGTCTAGGTTGGTCATAACTTTCCTTTCAAGGAGTAAGCATCTTTTAATTTCATAGCTGCAATCACCATCTGCAGTGATTTTGGAGCCCCCAAAAATAAAGTCAGCTACTGTTTCCACATCTATTTGACATGAAGTGATGGGACCAGATGCCATAATCTTAGTTTTCTGAATGTTGAGCTTAAGGCAACTTTTTCACTCTCCTCTTTCACTTTCATCAAGGGGCTGTTTAGTTCTTCACTTTCTGCCATAAGGATGGTGTCATCTGCATATCTGAGGTTATTGATATTTCTCCCAGCAATCTTGATTCCAGCTTATGCTTCCTCCAGCCCGGCATTTCTCATGATGTACTCTGCATATAAGTTAAATAAGCAGGGTGACAATGTACAGCCTTGACTTACTCCTTTCCCTATTTGGAATCAGTCTGTTGTTCCATGTCCTGTTCTAACTGTGGCTTCCTGAGCTGCATACAGGTTTCTCAAGAGGCAGGTCAGGTGATCTGATAGTCCCATCTCTTTCAGAATTTTCTACAGTTTATTGTGATCCACACAGTCAAAGGCTTTGGCATAGTCAATAAAGCAGAAATAGATGTTTTTCTGGAACTCTCTTGCTTTTACAATGTTCCAGCAGATGTTAGCAATTGGATCTCTGGTTCCTCTGCCTTTTCTAAAACCAGCTTGAACTCTGGAAGTTCACTGTTCATGTATTGCTGAAGCCTGGCTTGGAGAATTTTGAGCATTACTTTACTAGCATGTGAGATGAGTGCAACTGTGCAGTAGTTTGCGCATTCTTTGGCATTGCCTTTCTTTGGGATTGGAATGAAAACTGACCTTTTCCAGTCCTGTGGCTACTGCTGAGTTTTCCCAATTTGCTGACATATTGAGTGCAGCACTTTCACAACATCATCTTTTAGGGTTTGAAATAGCCCAACTGGAATTCCATCACCTCCACCAGCTTTGTTCATAGTGATGCTTCCTAAGGCCCACTTGACTTTGCATTCCAGGATGTCTGCCTCTAGGTGAATGTGAGTGATCACACCTTCATGATTTTCTGGGTCATGAAGATCTTTTTTATATAGTTCTTTTGTGTATTCTTGCCACCTCTTCTTACTATCTTCTGCTTCTGTTAGGTCCATAACATTTCTGTCCTTATTGAGTCCATCTTTGCATGAAATGTTCCCTTGGTATCTCTAATTTTTTTGAAGAGATCTCTAGTCTTTCCCATTTTATTGTTTTCCTCTATTTCTTTGCATTGATCACGGAGGAAAGCTTTCTTATCTCTCCTTGCTATTCTTTGGAACTCTGCATTCAAATAAGCATATCTTCCCTTTTCTCCTTTGTTTTTTGCTTCTCTTCTTTTCTCAGCTATTTGTAAGGCCTCGTCAGACAGCCATTTTGCCTTTTTTGCATTTCTTTTTACTTGGGTATGGTCTTGATCCCTGTCTCCTGTACAATGTCACGAACTTCTGTCTATAGTTCATCAGGCACTGTCCTTTTTAGCCTCAGCAAATATAAAAGAATTCATATACTACTCAATACCTTACACCTGCCCTTAGCTGAATGAATCATTTTAGCTTATTTTTTGGCCTAATTTTTGCAGGTGTTAAATTTACAGTTTAATTATAAGTTTGTTCTACATTTCTGAAATAATTGCAAATATTGGGGAAAATGCAAAGAATCAGTCAAACAAAATTGTGAATTAAAAAAAGGCTATTTTCTCATGATTTAAATCACTCACACACAAGGATGTCTTCCTAAGCTGCATTTCAGCTTCTTTGTTCCCTTTTTGTAAAACAGAAAGTGTTTCATTAGCTGCTAAGGTGAAGAAAAATTAACCAATTTATGAAGTATTATATCTCTAGTTCTGTCTCAGGAATCCTTGATATCTTCAACTCTAATTAGTAAAAGGTTCTCTCTGGCCAAAGATGAGAATTCTTGCTCTGCCCTCAAAGCACATACTAGTAGAGAAGAAATAGACCAAAAAATGGATTCAACCTAGATAACAGGAAATTATATGAAATAAGTAAACAAATAGCAACATTTCTCAGGACATATAGAAAAGAGGTCTGCCTACCTCCACAGAAGCCACTGATAAGATTTTACTGGGATAATTTTCAGTGGTGACTTGGGTATTCTAGAAAGAATAGCATACTTTCTGATTCAAGGGCATAGCTACCAATGTACACAATACAGTGGAGTGTGGGATGGTCTCTGACAACAAAGTAGAAGGTCAAATTCATTTGAAAGAGAAAATGAAATCCATCATGGGCTAAAATAAAAACTGTCTACAGTACATTGTTTGATTGATCTACTGTTCTCTCTATATAGAAAACATAAACATTTAAAAGTAGTTTTACCATATATTATCTATAATTATATTTTTATATATGCATAAAGCTGTAAATATTTCTCATATCACCAAATGATTTCAAACACCTACATTTTTTCCCATACTCTCAAGATGCATCATTCTAATCCTAAATAGATCTTCACTGATTATTACAGTAGACAATCTAGTCAAGAAATGAAAAATCATCAACTTTACAAAAGTCTTGCTTCATGAAGCTAATATATATTTATTTAAGCTGCATGTCAGTAACTCATAGGATTGAATAAAGTGCTTTGTCTGCTTTTCAATGTCATCTGAGCATAACTAAATGACAGAAAATCTGGAGGGCATATTTTAAAATAATGATGAAAATATGCATTTTTTAAAATAATCATGAAAATATACACTACGAGCTACTATCTGTGCATACGGAGACTCACACTCTTAAAATGTTTCCAAAAATCATTCCTGTTCTATTAAAACCAAAAGCTAGTTCACAACTCCTTAAATGACCAAAAGTAAAATCACTCAATAGTTTAAGAAAGAAAAAAATATTTAGTAAAATTATCAGGGGGATTTTACTCAGGCAGCAACTCTTGTAATTACTTTTGTGATTTTAGGAGAGGAAAACCAGAGATACCTTTGCTGTTATTGCATGTGTTTCCAGACTACTTTTATAAAGTTCAAGACTTGTGGATTATATTTTATTGGAAAGGCAATACAGTTTCAAGAGCAATAACTACTATTAATAATAATACTTTCTCAAGAGATTCATATAGAAACATAATAACAAAAGCAATACAACATATTTTGATGTATTTTTTCTTATTAGAGTTTCTTGCACTCACTATAAAAAAGTTGATATGTAAGAATTGGGGCTTTATTTGCTTATTTTTGTATTCTATAATGCAGTTACTTTCTTGAATACCAACAGCACTCATTTATACATTTAAATACATGGATAAAACTCTAGTATTATTAGATTTCTGGCTATCTTGACATAGTAGGGTGAAAGGTTGTTGCTGAACGATAAGATGCGGGATTCTTGGCCTCCAGAGGAGACGAATTCAATCCGGGGGCCAGAGACAAGGCTGGATCGCTCAGAGCTGTTGTGTAATAAAGTTTTATTAAAGTATAAAGGAGATAGAGAAAGCTTCTGACATAGGCATCAGAAGGAGGCAAAAGAGTACCCCCTTCCTAGTCTTTAGCTGTATATTATATAGTCACTCACAGTCTGTTAATGAAAAGAAAGGAATGTCATAAAATTTAGAATGGCACCAGATAATTCATCCCTGGCCATAAAACGATTGACTTGAATCTTGTAGAAGGGCAGAATACCAACAAATAGTTTCGTTTACATAGATTAGGGAACAATATCTGAGTAAGTAGGTTAGGCCGTTTGGCGGAACCAACTTGAAGATAGAGTCTGGGGTACATTAACATAGCTTAAGACAACATTTCCATAAGAAAAAGAAATGTATTGGTTAACTCAAGCTTTGAGAGTAGTTAGCTTCAGGTGAAACCAGGTGTCATGGCAACCCAGCATTTTAAGAGAAACCTTCTTTTAAATTTGTATAGAGAAGAAAAAATATTGCTGGTTTGTTTCTTCCTGCCGCTTAAGAGAGATAAAAATGTCTGGCACTTGCAGCCTCTTTCCTCCATTTGGAGACCCCTGGCCTTCCTGCCTGTTAGCCTCTCAAGGGCCTAAGCTATCTCTTCGTTTATTGTTTATTAGCTAACTCATATCTGACTCCTTATGACCCCCTGGACTGCACCCCCCTCCCCCCAGACTCCTTTGTCAATGGGGTTAACCAGGCAAGAATACTGGAGTGGGTTGCCATTTTAGGCAGCATTATAAAGTTGAAAATGTTTTCAAAGTGTTTTAGTGTGTTTCAAAATTAGACATATTAACTTCTCTTTTAAGGGGGTTGTAAAAATAAAACTAGAGTATCAATGCAATCTGCAACTATTTAACATGACTATTTTAATGCTTGACTTGACATTAAATAATTACTTGCATCGGGAGAAGGAAGGCCTATCAGTTTCAGCTGAATGTGTTTATTCAAGTGTACAGGTCAGCTTCATCCTAAAGGAAAAGTCTGCTGCTTTCAAACTCATCATGACTTGCCCCTTCCTATGACTCCCTCCCATTTGAGGAATGTAGTTTTAGGCAGTCCCACTAGATTTTTCAAATGGATATGGAGGAAAGAATAAGATATGTGTGTTATATTATTATCTCTATATTTTGAAATATTCATTTATTCTAGTTCATGCAAATTTACACAATAGAAGCATTTTAAATATTTTGAAATTGGTGGGAATATAAAGTAGAATTTAGTTAAATACATAGCAGATAAAGAATATCAGTCTAATAATTTTCATCATCTAGGGCAGTGTCATGTAGCTATTTCAAAACTTTAGTCTTCTTTTACCATTGATGAGCACACTTTGTCTCACTCTAAGTGACATTAATTGCACTTTTCACAGAAAATTGAAGACTCTAGATAGGAACGGAACTATTTTCTATTCACTAAACTTTTACATTTTCATCAGTCCCTGCTGTCTGTCTTACTTCCTGAACCTAATTAATCCATTATTAATCCTAATAATCATAAGATTCTCAAATATTCTTGCCTTCTCAGGAGTGGGATGTCCCTTTTTTAATTATCGACTTTCTACTGGTACTCCTTCCAAATTAAATCCTTCCCAGAGAGAGTTAATGATGCACTTGCCTCTTCAGCATCAAAAAAGACTTTGTACCCTTCTCTCTCTAGTATCTTTGTTCTCTTCTCTTTCATAGATAGAGCTATTGAAAAAATTGTTTTCATCCCATTGTTTCTAATCCCATTCAGCCTTAAACTCTACATTTTAGCTACTTCCCTAGAAAGAAGGCAGGAGAAGGGGATGACAGAGGGTGAGATGGTTGGATGGCATCACCGACTTGACATGGCTTTGGGTAGACTCTGGGAGTTGGTGATGGACAGAGAGGTCTGGCGTGCTGCGGTTCATGGGGTCGCAAAGAGTCAGACACGACTGAGCGACTAAACTGAACTAGAGTGAAATAAAGCTGTCAAAATGGTATAGATGATCTTATTTGCAAAGCAAAGCTGACAAATGTATGGATGGATACCAAGGAGGGATAGTTCAGGGTGGGAGGAACTGGGAAACTGGGATTTACAAATAAACAGTATTGATATTATGTATAAAAAGATAACTAATGAGAACCTAGTGTATAGCACAGGGGTCTCTACTTAATTCTCTGTGGTAACCTGAATGGGAAGGAATTTCAAAATGGAGGGGATATATATATGTGTGTGTGTGTGTGTGTGTGTGTGTGTGGCCGATTCATTTTGCTATGTAGTAGAAACTAACACAAATTGTAAAGCAGATATACTCCAACAAAAATTAATTTTAAAAGTTCTCTTGCCAATGCAATGAACTGTTCAACTGAAGGGCACTTTGCATTGAGTCTGTTGATCATATCCTCATACATCAAGCATTTTCATCCTTTGCATTAATAATATCAAATTCCCCTAGTTTTGTCCAAAGCCATTTCTTCTGCTTTTCTTTGCAGTCTCTACTTTTTTTTCTTCTTCTTCTTTTAACACTTAAATGTCTTAAAAATCTTATTTTCTTTCTCCCCAACACTTTGTCCAAGTAGCTCATTCTAATAGTATGCTTCCAGTTATCCATCTTAACAGAAAAGATTGCATCATCACATCTCCTATTTAGATTGATATTCTGAGATAGCCCTTCTTAGATATGCAGATGACATCAACCTAAAGGCAGAAAACAAAGAGGAACTTAGAGCCTCTTGATGAGAGTGAAAAAGGTGGCTTAAAACTCAACATTCCAAAAACTAAGATCGTGGTATCCAGTCCCAAAAGTCCATGGCAAATAGAAGTTGAAAAAGCAGAAGCAGTGACAGATTTTATTTTCTTGGGCTCTGAAATCACTGTGGATGGTGACTTCAGTCATGAAATTAAAAGACTCTTGCTCTTTGGAAGGAAAGTTATGATAAACCTAGACAGCATATTAAAAAACAGAGACATCATTTTGCTGAAAAAGATCTGTATAGTTAAAATTATGGTTTTTCAGTAGTCATTTACAGATGTGAGAGTTGGACCATTAAGAAGACTGAGCACCTAAGAATTGATGCTTTTGAACTGTCATGCTAGAGAAGACTCTTGAGAGTCCCTTGGACAGCGAAGAGATCAAACCAGTCAATCCTAAAGGAGATTTACCTTGAATATTCATCGAAAGGACTGATAGCTCAACTGGAATTCCATCAACACCACTAGCTTTGTTCATTGCGATGCTTCCTAAGGCCCACTTGACTTTGCATTCCAGGATGTCAGCCTCTAGGTGAGTGATCACACCATCATGGTTATATGGGTCATGAAGATCTTTTCTGTATAGTTCTTTTGTGCTTCTTGCCACTTCTTCTTACTATCTTCTGCTTTTGTTAGGTCCATACCATTTCTGTCCTTTATTGTTTATTCATTGTATGCATGAAATGTTCCCTTGGTATCTCTAATTTTCTTGAAGAGATCTCTAGTCTTTCCCATTCTATTGTTTTCCTCTATTTCTTTGCATTGATTGCTTAGGAAGGCTTTCTTATCTCTTCTTGCTATTCTTTGGAACTCTGCATTCAAAAGGGTATATCTTTCTTTTTCTCCTTTGCCTTTAGCTTCTCTTCTTTTCTCAGCTATTTGTAAGGCCTCTTCAGACAACCATTTTGCCTTTTTGCATTCTTTTTCTTGGGGATGTTCTTGATCACTGCCTCCTGTACAATGTCACAAACCTCCATCCATAGTTCTTCAGGCACTCTATCAAATCTAATCCCTTGAATCTATTTGTCCCTTCCACTGTATAATCATAAGGGGCTTGATTTAGGTCATACCTGAATGGTCTAGTGGTTTTCCCTACTTTCTTCAATTTAAGTCTCAATTTGTCATTAAGGAGTTCATGATCTGAGCCACATTCAGCTCCCCATCTTGTTTTTGCTGACTGTATAGAGCTTCTCCATCTTTGGCTACAAAGAATATAATCAGTTTGATTTTGGTGTTGACCCTCTGATGATGTCATGTGTAGAGTCTTCTGTTTTCTTTCATCTAGCTATAAAATAATTCCATTGTCTTCTGGAGTTATAGTGAATAATAATTAACTCTTCACATTAATTGACACAAAAGTTTGGCAGTTTTTCATGAAAAGATATAAAAAGGCGATCTTTGCATGTATGTCATCCTGGGCATATCTCTTTCTTACATTAAAAGGGATTTGTGATAAGGATTCTGGAATCCAGAGTCTGGAATCAAAAATATGTGCTACTGATTAGCTCCTTGTACCTAAGTAAACTGCCCTAAGCTCTCTGTGCCCCTGCTTCCTCCTTCATAAAATGAGGCAGTGATATAAATTATTTCATGGTATCATTTTGAGAATTAAACAATTTGTACAAGTAAATGCCTTAGATTAGTTTTGGCCCAAAGTAAATACTCAACAATAAGTGATGACTATTATTAATACTTTTACTGTTATAAATTTCTATAAGTCTAATTTAATAAGTAAATGGTAAATTATATAAAATTTCAATGCTTCAAAATACTTCTAAAATGTTTTCTCTAATTTATACCATTGTACACTCTCACACAGAACACATATATAAACATTCTCATTTTCTTTGCTTTATGTCAGAACTCTTGTTAATTTGCCAAGCTTGTGAGAAAATATGTGGTTAATACAGAGATGGTAAGAATTTTAAGAGATGTATGCATGTGTATGTAGATGAATAGAGTATAATAGATCCAGGTAATTTTTAAAAGTTTACTTTGTGACAGGATAATCAAAAATAATTAGAATTATTTCAATCCATAAGTAAATAGAAACATTGATAAATCACACAAGTAATGTGACTTAAAAATTGTCATTTCAGGCTTGGACATTGCAACTCTGTAATTTATCATGAATCTAATAACAACTCTTTTCATTTATCATAAACTTATAGTAAGTAGTATATTACAGAGTGTAATGAAGTTTATTCTTTTGGTACTCCATGAAGTTATATATTGTGAGCATTTCAGTTTTCTGTTGCTATAACTATTTGATGGATGCTTAGTTATTCACACTTACCCTTCTACCAATGATTCTCAGCACACAGCTAGGCTTATTAAGCAAAATACTTCCCCTTCCCTTCTTTAGTGTCGTGTGCATGCTAAGCTGCTTCAGTTGAGTCCAATTCTGTGCGACCCTACGGACTATAGTTTGCCATGCTCCTTTGTCCAGGAGATTCTCCAGGCCAGAGTACTGAAGTGGACTGCCCTGCCCTTTTCCAGGGGATCTTCCCTCCTTAAATGCATTGGCAGGCAGATTCTTTACCAGTAGCACCAGGTATCCACAGCTTAATCTCTGGAACCAATGACTGTGTTAGGTTACCTGACAAGGAGAATAAAGACTGCAAAGGGGATTAAGGTTGCTAATGAGGTGAATTAAAACAGTGAGGTTATCTGGGATTATCCAAGTAGTTCTAATGTAATGACAGATATCCTTCTGCAAGAACAAGGGAGGGAAAAAAGAGAGTCAGAGAGATAGCAGCAAGAGGATTTAGTCTGACTTCCTCGGCTTTGAAGAGAGCAGGGGGCCACAAACCACTAAATGCCCCTGGCCCCTTATCTATTTGGAAAATGAATAAAAGGGATTTCCCCCTACAGCCTTCAGAGGGAGTACAGCCCTTTCTAAACTTAGAATTTACCCCAGTTAGACTTATCGCAGGCTTCTGACCTCCAGAACTTTAAGATAATCAATATATGCTGTTTTAAGCCACGAGGTTAGTTGTAGATTTTTACAGCGGCAATGGGAGACTAACAAAATAGCATTCATTCAGAATACATAAAATCACATACAGGAACCACTGATAGCATTTAGGTGCTTTCTAAGACCATTAAGTATTCAAGACACAGAAGAAATGTCAATGAAGGTCAATGAAAAACATGGTACATTGTAATATGTGGCCTCATGTTCATAATTTCTCCAAATGTGCATGGCTCATTAAAATAACATGTAACTGGCTAATATTGCAGGATGCAATTGTGCTTAGTGTAAGTGGAAAAAAGATCCGGTTTAAAAATTTTATACTTTCACTTTAGTATAATTCTGGAGAAGTGAATAATTAATATTTACTTATTTAAAATCACGTATCTTTCTTAAAAATTAAATAAAAACCTACAGTTATTTTAATGGGGTTAATTTCCTCTTTATTATATGTCCCAAATTACCATATCTTATTACTAAAACTGATTTGCATTTTTGCTAAATTATTGAGACAATATTATTCAATTTTTATCTTCTTCATGGTGTGTGCATCTGTGGGCGTGCATGTGTGTGTAACCAAAATGAGACATTTTGTCCATTACCAAAATTTTAAGTACATAATCAAATTTGTAGTAACAGAAAAAAAGTATATGAATGAAAGAAACAGTACATGATTATAGGTCCATTCACCCTGGAAACACAAAGTGGTGGAAAACAATATTATATATTTGCATTATAATGGAGAATTTTTCTCCTCTGTTCATGTGATTCTATTATAGCAGTATAAATATATTAGTACATTAGAGGCATATCCAATTCATTACACCATGACAATAATGCTAAAAATAAAAATAGCTAAATGGAAACAATGCTCCGTAATTTAAAAAGAATTTTTTCCAGAAACTTTATCCTTTTATGTCATAAAACTCTCATTCTATCAATTACAGGGTTTTTAAAATAAATGTGTCTTGAACAAAGCACAAAATCTGGTCTGCATGTTATTCTGTATCAAAAGTTTTAATTATTATTGCTGTAACTATTCTACTGTTACTAAGCAACATCAATTTAAAACAGAGCTTCTTTGCTATATGTGATTTTGTAAAGCAAACCAAACAAAACATTAAGATGTAGCCTCAAATTCTAAAATAAAATATTTCTTACCTAAATGATTTCTTAAGTTTGATTCTGTCCTCTCATATATTTATTAGACAAGCAAACACACGAAATAATTTAATTCCAGCACTTCTGAAACTATTATGAACAAAATGTAAACCCCCTAATTAATGCTCATTTACCTCTTCCTTGAAGCTTTTATCTGTCTCTCTTCTCTGACTTGGCACTTCAGTCACATGAAGAACTGGAGGAATCCCCAATGTGTGATGCCCTCTCTCACTTCACACACTCTGCATATGCTCTTCACTTTATCTACTAAATAATTACACATATATTTTTTTAATCTTAACTTAGATCAAATTATCACTGGCAGAATACTCATAATTCTATTTTCTCTTATTTCTTTATGTTTGGGGACATTAAAATCTACTAATTCTTCTAATTACTGTCTTACATCTGATAGGAGATCTTAATCTTGATCCTGGGAATGCAATCCTTAATTTCAGTGTTGCTTCCTTGAATCTGATCATATTGGAGCATTACCTTAATTTATAACTCTGCACATTTTGGGTTGAAAACAGCATATCCATTTGACTTATCTGAAATGCACAATAAATTTTCTTTCACAAATAGGTTATAGAAGAGTGTTTACGGGTAGGGCATTAATGCTTTGAATACTTAAAGTTCTAATTTAAAAAAAAATTTCAGAAATTTATGCCCTACCCTGACAGGCAAATACATTAGGCACATTTTTCCAGTCAAAGAACCATATATTAGGATTGAGACAGACCATGTAAAACTTTCTAAGACATATATATTTTATCTGACTACTTTATACTACTAAAGCAGCATTATCTGTACTTACAACTTTCCTAATATGTTCTACAGCACAAGAAAATTCTTGCGGGATCTTGGAGCGCAAGATGTAGGCTTAAAAGATGAATGAAAGAATTGGGTGGATTTATCCTTACTAGACAAGATTGAAAGAAATATAATGAGTAGCTAGGGAGGATTAGACCTAGTTCCATTTTTATTCTGTTACAATCAGAGTTTTTTTCGCTGAAACTTGCAAACTAGTTCTATCCAGATTTTCCATCCTGTTTATTTTAGCCCCCATGATTTCTCCATTAAGATTAAAGAAATGTTTAAATTTTAAAAAAAAGTGTAAACAATAACACCAGCAACAAAATCTAAACCTCAGAAAATGGCAAATGAACAGCATATTTATCTGAGGGGCAACTTGGAGGACAAGAAGTTGGCTAAATATCATTACATGTCACTCCTGACAAAGATGAAAGTGATCCTCCTAACTCCTCCCTTCCTCCTTCCCTTATTCCTTCCTTCTGTCAGGCTAGTGTAACGCTCCTCGGTTCTTGTCTCGTCACAACAATGATTTGGAGCAACGGACATTAAAGCCCTTGGCACGTCACAGCTCTCGAGTCTTGGATAAGCCGTGTCATAGCTCTTAGACAAATCAATGTTACAGCTCTATTTTAATTAGAAGATAGCAGGAAAATCCATCCTCGAAGAAGAGAAGAGAGTGGAGGAGCACGCCAGCGCACGGTGGGGTGGGGGTGGGGGTGTGGGTAGAGTGAGAGAGAGAAAGAGCGTATGCACACGGGAAAGAGAGAGAGAGAGAGAAGGCCCTTTGGCTCCTCTTTTTATGTTTTATTCTTCCCCCTGGGCCTGCCCTATGCAAACTGGGCTTAGTCAGGAGTGCTGTTCTACCTGAAGTCCTCACTCCGGTCCTCGGACCTTCCTTTGACCTTCTTTTGTTCTATTTTTGTGGGTTTTTCCCTTCCTTGTCTTTTAGCCACTGCCATTTTGGACTCCTTTTCCCTATTCTAACTACCTAACACTTCCACAAAGTTAAACACCTGCTAAATGTTGAATTAGAAAAACAAAACTGAACTATAAAATGGAACAAAGTATTAGGAGGTCAACAAGATCACAAGACATGGTAAGAACAATCAAGGCAGCAGAATTACACAGCATGGAAGTCCCACCAGAAAAGTCAGACCACAAGGACTGCATGTAGAGACTGTTAGAGCAAAAAGGAAATTTGCATGAGATAAAAACTTCCTAGGAATTTGTTTTGGAATAAGACACTATTTACTTTGACATGGAAATTTAAAAAGAGAATCTAAGATAGGAGGGCAGAATTCATCACTGAAAAGCTTTTCTTTTCTTTGTAAAGCACTGTTTAATTTCATGGATGACTGAAAATTTCCATTTCAAAATATATTCAATTGTCCAAGAAATTTACTTATCTATAAAATGTCCATCCCTGTTAAAATGAACAAAGAGAGATCCACAAAGTTTGGTTACATATACAATAATTAAAGCAAAGGTAATTTTGGTTTGCTTAAAGATGGATGATTTCATTTATGAGAATGTGAGTACACCTGCAGTTGAGGATAAAGCAATATGTATTTCTGACAATTCTAAAGGCATTTTAATAAAAGTTGTTTCACTTCATTAACATCAGTTTTAATTTAAAGGTGAAATTGAATAAACTATTAGTACCTTTCTTTTCATATACCCATATGATATGATTAACCATACGCTGGAAATATATGTGCCTAATTTTACTGAACTTTTATTCTAATATTTCCATTTTTATGTAATGGGCATATCACAGATTGGGACAATTTAAAATTGTTGTTATTTTTCAATTTAATTATTATTATTATTATTTTGTATTTTCCAACCATTTTAGGTATTATAGAGGAGTCACAGATAGTATTCCAATGATACCTGAGAAATGGAGTCAGTGATTGTAGCCCTTCAAGGTGAGCCAGTGAGCCATGGAAGGGAAATACCTGCCACCAGGGCTTCCCAGGTGGCTCAGTGGTAAAATAATCTGTCTGCCAATCCAGGAGACACAGGAGAAACAGGTTTGATACCTGGGTCAGAAAGATCTGCTGGAGGAGGAAATGGCCACCCACTCCAGTATTCTTGCCTGAAAAATCCCACAGACAGAGGAACCTGGCAGGATAATATCCATAGGATTGCAGAGACTGACAGGACTGAGTGACTAAGCACGATACATAGCAAGAATTAGTTTTGTAGGAAATATGTTGTATTCAATTATGTTTCTTCATTTTATTTTTATTAAACTTTTAATTAAGCTAAAATATGCATTAAGAAATATATAAATAGTATATGTAGAGGTTAGTGAGTTTTCACAAAATGTGCACACCTGTGCTACTAACACTTAGATAAAAAAATCAGAGTTTTAACACAATAATGATAAATTCCAGAACCTACCCCCATCAGCAATTTTATTTCCAGGGATATTATGTATGTCTAAATGCCTAAACTCCCTAAAACTAAGTAAGTTTTAAGTAGGCTCTTCTGATTTCTATTATTGTGACACATATTGCACTTTTATTTGCCATTAAGCTTTACTTTATATTACATACCTATTTTATTTTTATTAAACTTTTAATTAAGCTAAAATATGCATTAAGAAATATATAAATAGTATATGTAGAGGTTAGTGAGTTTTCACAAAATGTGCACACCTGTGCTACTAACACTTAGATAAAAAAATCAGAATATTACCAGAACCCCCCCAAAATATTTCTATATACTACCTAAACTCCCTAAAATAAGAACTCTTCTGATTTCTATTATCACATATTACTTTTGCCATTTTTACTTTATATTACATACCTAGCAGTTTTAACACAATTTAATGATGTGAAATTCTTTTTCATTAGCCTGTTTTTATTGCTGATCAATTATTTGGCTACACAGTTTATCCATGCATCAGCAATTTTATTAAAAATGATGCCAGGGATATTAACATGTATGTCTTTAAATGCATATAAAACATTTTTTTGTTGTTGAGAATATTTCTAAAAGTGAGCATGCTAGGTCTTGGAGTGTTATGTGCTCAACTTTAGTACGTATTGCCTTAGTTTTAAGTATTTTTACCAAGGCTCTCATCTCCTATGTGTAATGCTTGTAATTCTACTTTTTCAGCAACAATTGTGACTGTCCCTTTTAAAAATTTTAAACATTCTGTTGTGAGCATTGCAATTCACTTTTATTTGCTTTACTCTGTATCTAAGCTGAGTAATTTGTCTTTTCCTTATTGATTATTTGAATATCATTGTGAAGTGTTCAGATCTTTCCTTTTGTTTTTTTCTCACATTTTCCCACTGACTTGTTTTTTGTTGTGACTTGAAGAAGCTCTATATGTATTCAGTCTATTAGAACCTTGTTGATTGTATATACATCAAAAATCTTCTCCAACATCGATCTGATTCCTTTAGATTAACAAATGTTATTAATTTAATGTAATACAATCTGGTGGTCTTTTATATATGATTAAAGGAATTCTGTGTAATGTTTTACAAAATGTTGATTTACACCAAAATTATAACAGTATTTCCTATATTAACTTCTGAAAGCTTCAGTGTTTCACTTTTCACATTTAGATATACAGTACATGTGGAATTCATTTTTGCATGTGGTTTGAAGTAGAGGTCAAGTTTCATTTTTTTTCCAATTTATGTATTCAGTTGATCTCACACCATTTATTGAAAAAGCTATTCTTCCCTGAATATGTTATGATGTTACCTGTCATAAATTAAGTGAACATATAAGATTTCTGATCTATATGTTCTGTTTCGTTGGTTTATCCTTGTGCATATATGATGTTGTCAAATTTACATTAGTTTCATAATAATTCTTGATATCAGGTTGTGCTATTCTTTCAAATTTGCTCATCCTTGAATAGTTATTCTTAGCTCTTTTACATACAATACTTCAAAATCAAGTTACCAATTAAACATACACATACACAAATTTGCTATAGTGGTGGTTGTATTTAATTTCTACCTAGCATAAATATAGCAATAATTAGCATGTTTAGATGAATGCATTTTCCATTATATATGCACAGTGTATTTCTTTACTTATATAGCTCTTAAATTTATCCCAACAATTTTGTGTATATGTATGCATGTAGATATCTTACAGTGTTACATTTATTTGCTTTTGTGTATAGCATTGTAAGGGCTTTCCTGGTGGCTCAGATGGTTAAAAAAAAAAAAAAAAATCTGCCTGCAATGCAAGAGACAAGTGTTTGATCCTTGGGTTGGGAAGATTCCATGAAATAGGAAATGGCAACCCATTCCAGTATTCTTGTCTGGAAAATACCATGGACAGAGAAGCCTGGAAAGTTACAGTCCATGGGATTGCAGAGTCAGACATGACTGAGCAACTAACACACATAACATTGTAAATGGTATCATTTAAAAAAAAAATTTAAATTCTGAATGTTTGCTACTTTCATGTGGACAAACAGTTGGTGTCTGTATGTTGACTTTGCAGGATGCTGAATTCCTTCATCAGTTGTAAGAGTTTATCTGAAAATTATTGGGTTTTCTAAATGCATATTCATCTTCTCTGCAAATAATGACAATTTTATTTCCTTATTCCATTTCTTACAACTTATATTTCTTATTATGCCTTTATTACCTTGACTAAGTTCTCCAGGATAACTGTGAAGAGACCATGTTATATAGTAATAGAGTGTACCTTTTTCTCATTTTGGAGTGAGAACATAGATTTGAGGATGGTTGTGCAGTCACTGGGTCCCTTAGTCTTCATCCTTTTATAAATGCATAAGATTAGGATGAACTTTCAAATTAACCTGGTAGGATGAAAAGTAGGACATTATTGTTATGCCATATGACTTAATATTTAACTTATCTTGTAATTTATTCCATACTGTTTATACACCTGCTGTTGTAGAAAGAAAGCTTAATCAATCAGTCCTTACAGTATTCCAAAAACCTGTGGTAGGTAAAAAGAAATTGACTCTGAATTAAAACTTTTACGTTAACCATCTGTAAAATGTATGGTTGATTTAAGCAATGATTTAAGCAATGAAACACATCCTTACAGAGAATTTGGGGTTATAAGAGATGTTATTCCTCGAGTCTAATTATGAAAAAAGTCAGCGACCTGTTGCAGATTATTTCAACATTAAAAAATAAATGTGACAACTTAACCTTGTCTCTATTTAAAGGGAGATGTAGTTTCTGTCTTGTTACCCAGCTATTTAATATTTCAGTTTCCTCAAAGTGAAAGAAAATGTATACAAGTGAATTTTCTATGATTTAAGAAAAATATACAACACACACAGATTTATTGCTTCCTTTAGATAGTCAAGTTCAGTTGACTTCTCAGCGCTCTTTGTTGTTGTTATCATTATTAATATGTTGACTTAGAAGCTGTAAACCCACTTTGATTTCCTGGAATTAACTTACATTGGTTTGGGGGGGGGGCTGTGTGGGAGGTGGGGCAAGTAGCAGGTGGCTTGCCTAATAGAAGGCATGTCCCAGACTCCTGAGGAAGAGGGACCTCTGGCACCCTGGGGATCTAAGTGTCTCCTCATCTGGACACCCTTGTCAGCCTTGCAGAACTCCTGAGATCTAGAGATGGGATTTCTATTAGGAAGGAGACTAGGGGCTACAGCCACCAGACCCTGTCTAATTCCACCATTCTCTGAGCTTCTCCTGACATTCAGAGCTTCCCCGCCTATCTTTCCACTGCTCCTCTGTCTGGACCCTTTCGGGAGAAAGGCTTCAGTATTTTACCATTACTTATTATGTTCACTATACGTCAATTATTAGACAACCCTTTATCTGATCAGGACGATCCTGCGAGCATGCTACATCGCTTCAGTCATGTCTGACTCTTCTCAGTCCGTGGGATTTTCCAGGCGAGAATACTGGATTGGGTTGCCATGCCCTCATCCAGGGGATCTTCCTGACCCCAGGATCAAGCCTGCTTCTCTTACATTCTTGCATTGACAGGCAGGTTCTCTACCACTAGCACCACCTGATCAGGACACTACTCCTATATTTTTTATTTACTTACAGGTTCTGTTCAAATCATGAATATATTGTTGTTGTTGCTTTATCAAATGATTTTTTTTCACTGGTTGATATGATTGCATTGTACTCTCTCACTCCTGCTTTGATGGTTGTTAATGTAGTAATTTAAAAACTGTAAACCCTCACTGATTTTCAGAAACAAATGTAAAGTTCAGTTCACTTCAGTCGCTCAGTCGAGTACAACTCTTTGCGACCCCATGAAGAGCAGCTTGCCAGGCCTCCCTGTTCATCACCAACTCCCGGAGTTTACCCAAACCCTTGTCCATCCAGTCGGTGATGCAATCCAACCATCTCATCCTATGTCGTCCCCTTCTCCTCCTGCCCTCAATCTTTCCCAGCATCAGGGTCTTTTCAAACGAGTTAGCCCTCCGCATCAGGTAGCCAAGTATTGGAGTTTCAGCTTCAATATCAGTCCTTCCAATGAACACCCAGCACTGATCTCCTTTAGGATGGATTGGTTGGATCTCCTTGCAGTCCAAGCGACTCTCAAGAGTCTTCTCCAACACCACAGTTCAGAAGCAACAGTTTTTCGGCTCTCAGCTTTCTTTACAGTCCAACTGTCACATCCATACATGACCATTGGAAAAATCATAGCCTTGACTAGATGAAACTTTGTTGGCAAAGTAATGTCTCTGCTTTTTATATGCTGTCTAGGTTGGTCATAACTTTCCTTCCAAGGAGCAAGCATCTTTTAATTTCATGGCTGCAATCACCATCCACAGTGATTTTTGAGCCCAGAAAAATAAAGTCAGCCACTGTTTCCACTGTTTCCTCATCTATTTGCCATAAAGTGATGGGACCAGATGCGATGATCTTAGTTTTCTGAATGTTGAGTTTTAAGCCAACTTTTCACTCTCCTCTTTCACTTTCGTCAAGAGGCTCTTTAGTTCATCTTCACTTTCTGCCATAAGGATGGTGTTATCTGCATATCTGAGGTTATTGATATTTCTCCCAGCAATCTTGATTCCAGCTTGTGCTTCCTCCAGCCCAGCGTTTCTCATGATGTACTCTGCATAGAAGTTAAATAAGCAGGGTGACAATATACAGCCTTGACATACTCCTTTTCCTATTTGGAACCAGTCTGTTGTCCCATGTCCAGTTCTAACTGTTGCTTCCTGACCTGCATACAGGTTTCTCAAGAGGCAGGTCGGCTGGTCTGATATTCCCATCTTTTTCAGAGATTTTCACAGTTTTTGGTGATCCACACCGTCCAAGGCTTTGGCATAGTCAATAAAGCAGAAATAGATGTTTTTCTGGAACTCTCTTGCTTTTTCAATGATCCAGTGGATGTTGGCAATTTGATCTCTGGTTCCTCTGCCTTTTCTGAAACCAGCTTGTACATCTGGAAGTTCACGGTTCACGTATTGCTGAAGCCTGGCTCGGAGAATTTTGAGCATTACTTTGTTAGTGTGTGAGATAAGTGCAATTGTGCGGTAGTTTGAGCATTCTTTCACAATGCCTTTCTTTGGGATTAGAATGAAAACTTATCTTTTCCAGTCCTGTGGCTGCTACTGCTGAGTTTTCCAAATTTGCTGACATATTGAGTGCAGCACTTTCACAACATCATCTTTTAGAGTTTGAAATAGCTCAACTGGAATTCCATCACCTCCACCAGCTTTGTTCATAGTGATGCTTCCTAAGGCCCATCTGACTTCACATTCCAGGATGTCCAGCTCTAGGTCAGTGTGAGTGATCACACCTTCATGATTATCTGGGTCATGAAGATCTTTTTTGTATGGTTCTTCTGTGTATTCTTGCCACCTCTTCTTAATATCTTCTACTTCTTTTAGGTCTATACGATTTCTGTCCTTTATTGAGCCCATCTTTGCATGAAATGTTCCCTTGGTATCTCTAATTTTCTTGAAGAGATCTCTAGTCTTTCCCATTCTGTTGTTTTCCTCTATTTCTTTGCATTGATCACTGAGGAAGGCTTTCTTATCTCTCCTTGGTATTCTTTGGAACTCTGCATTCAAATGGGAATATCTTTCCTTTTTTCCTTTGCTTTTCACTTCTCTTCTTTTTACAACTATTTGTAAGGCTTCCTCAGATACCCCATGTCCAAGGCAAGAGAAACCCAAGTAAGATGGTAGGTGCTGAGACAGGGCATCAGAGGGCAGACAGATTGAAACCACAATCACAGACAACTAGCCAATCTCATCACATGGACCAAAGCCTTCTCTAACTCAATGAAACTGAGACATGACTTGTGGGGCCACCCAAGACAGACAGGTCATGGTGGAGATTTCTGACAAAACGTGGTCCACTGGAGAAGGGAATGGAAACCACTTCAGTATTCTTGCCTCGATAACCCCATGAACAATATGAAAAGGCAAAAAGATAGGACATTGAAAGATGAACTCCTCAGGTCAGTAGGTGCCCAATATGCTATGGGAGATCAGTGGAGAAATTACTCCAGAAAGAATGAAGGGATGGAGCCAAAGCAAAAACAACACCCAGCTGTGGATGTGACTGGTGATAGAAGCAAGGTCCGATGCTGTAAAGAACAATATTGCATAGGAACCTGGAATGTTAGGTCCATGAATCAAGGCAAATTGGAAGTGGTCAGACAGGAGATGGCAAGAGTGAACATCGACATTCTAGGAATCAGTGAACTAAGATGGACTGGAATGGGTGAATTTAACTCAGATGATCATTATATCTACTACTGTGTGCAGGAATCCCTTAGAAGAAATGGAGTAGCCGTCATAGTCAACAAAAGAGTCTGAAATGCAGTACTTGGATGCAGTCTCAAAAACGAGAGAATGATCTCTGTTCGATTCTAAGGCAAACCATTCAATATCATGGTAATCCAAGTCTATGCCCCGACCAGTAATGCTGAAGAAGCTGAGGTTGAAGTGTTCTCTGAAGACCTACAAGGCCTTGTAGAACTAACACCCCAAAAAGATGTCCTTTTCATTGTAGGGGACTGGAATGTAAAAGTAGAAAGTCAAGAAACACCTAGAGTAACAGGCAAATTTGGCCTTGGAGTACAGAATGAAGCTAAGGGCAGGTGTAGGGTGTTGAGTATCACATGAATTCTTTTGTATTTGCTGAGGCTAAAAAGGACAGTGCCTGATGAACCATAGACAGAAGTTTGTAACATTGTACAGGAGACAGGAATCAAGACCATCCCCAAGAAAAAGAAATGCAAAAAAAATAAATAAATAAATAAGTAAAGTAGTCTTCCAGTATTATGCTTTTATATATTATTTGAATTTCTGATTTTTTAATGAGTACTTGGTTTCAAAATTTAGGTTTATGGAGTATGCTCTTCAATTTTTGACATTAAGTTATGTTGGACTCACATATAAGTTGGGAAAATTGCCCTATTTTTTTGGTGGAAGTATTTGTGCAAGATTTGTATAATTCTTTAAATACTTGGGAAAATTTCAACAGTGACCCCATCAAAGACTGCATATTTTTCAATTGATTCTTGGTCCAACTCTTCATCCTTTCACTATGGGAACAGTTTGATCAGTTGAATCTGCTTTTGACAAGAATAATGGATGTACTCTGTGGGGTAACAGAAGAGTCTCTTCTGATCTAAACTTTAAAAAAGAAGTCTTAATGATTTGATAAGATTATTTTTAACATATTTTGTCTGTGTGCATTAAAACTATAGAGAAAACTTATGAATATCTGATATTCATATGATAAATTTTAATGGTCTAAGAATTAGATTCAACAGACATCTAGTATACTTATTTTATCATTACTCTTCAGTAGGACATCATATAAACTGCTATAACTATGATGTTTCTACTGAATATTTTAGATTGCTACCAGTGTTAAACTATTTTTCATGTAATTCTTCCATTTGGCAATTTCGTTTGTACCTATTCCTTAATAAAACATGTACAATTTTTCATATTAGATAAAACAGTTTTGTTATAAGAAGGATGATTTTTCATTGCTCAGAGTGCTGTGGACAGTTTTATTATCAGTGTCTGAGATAGCTATACAATTACAGTTGCCTTAAAACATTTTAAGTTAAAAGAATGTTGAGTATGCTATATGTAAAAAAGTTTTGAATACTCAGTCCCCTATTCATCTGTACATTGTGGTGAATTAGAAGCTATGTTCAAAAGATCTCTACCCTGCCTTCAGGCACTCATTTAAGTACCCACTGAGCCAATGTCAGATAAGCTTTCATTCAGGTACACATCCTGGCTAGACTATTCAATTTCCACAAGAGAAGGTCAACTCTATTCCGAGGTTGACTGTCTGTTAGCGCATATAGGTCAATATTTATCTGGCAGCATAGAATTGCTTTATTCCAATTTCTTGCCGGGGAATACAATCTCAAATTCCCTCCTGCCCAATATCTATCTATCAAAGGCCCTTCTGAGAGAAGTCTATTTGTGGAGCATTTCTTCAAGGCTGTTCTGTTTATCAGTTCTTCCACATAATCTGAAATCTACTGCAATAGTTCAGGCAGTCACAAAACTGAGTAATATCATATTATATTTTTCTGATTCTTCCTCCAATAATCACTGCTGTTGAATTATGCACTTGTGTAAATCTATTGCCGTTAAGAGAAATAAAGAGTCATGTTATTTATAGATAGGACACAATAGGAGATGTTTCCTTTGATGAGCCTTCTTTCTGATTTTGTTTTTTGTTTGCTTTTAGGATAGCTTGTATTTCTCCTGAGCAAGTAGATTTGCTTTGATCTTTTGGACTCTGCATATTGTTACACAGACAAGCTTTCTCATCTCTGTTTTGCTGCTAGAATGCTAAGAACTACATCAAAGCACATCCTTGGCAAGTGTGTAATCTCCCTACATATGCATTTTATTACATTATTTTATTCTTCAAATCATTTAACATGCTTCCATATTTTACTCTTTTTTCCCCCAACTTATTCAAATTTATATTATGTATCACCAAACGTTGTCTTAAGTTATTTCTGGGTAAAGAGTGGGCATAAACAAGTTCATAAAATAAGTCAAAAAAGTAATATTATAACAAATGATATTTCCCAGTTTTAGCTGGTAAATTTAAATCTGTAGATTTATTTTCTTAATGCAATCAATTGTGCAAGTAATATTTGTAAGAAATTTTGTTCAATATTTGCATTTTAAAAATATTTTATCGAAACTAAATCCTAGCAGAAGAGTGATTCATAATACTGGAAAATCCTTGTTGCAAAGCACATTTGATTTTTCTTCTCAGGATCCAATAATCTGAGATAAATTATCTCAGATAAACAGAAATTTTAACCAAAAAATTTTTCCCCAGATTCCAATAAGAGAATGGACACTACTCTAAAGAAATTTATTTTTATAATTAAATGCAACATTTAATTATATCTATATCTATAAGCATATCCTAAAATGTTACCACTGTTTGACAATATTTCTATTTTGAAGTTGTTTAATCACTAAGTCATATCTGATTCTTTTGCAACCCCATGGACTGTCGCCCACCAGGCTTCTCTGTCCATTGGATTTCCCAGTCAAGAATGCTGGAGTGGTTTGCCATCCCCTTCTTCAGGGGATCTTCCCAACCCAGGGATTGAACCCACGTCTCCTGCATCTCCTGCCTTAGCTGTTGGATTCTTTACCACAGAGCTGCCAGGGAAGCCCAGTTTGAAGTTTACTGAGGCATAACTCATTACATAATAGATCTTATATTCCCTTATTACTTCAGTTAAGAGAAAAAAATTTATGTAAGCTATTATATTCTGAGTTTGTCAGTTTAGTAAATGTGACATTTGAACATTACAAAAATACAAGCAATAATATTCAACAAGGAAATTTTAATCCCCTCTAAAATTGAGTTTTATCTAAGAATTTTGCCACATTTCCTTACAACTCTTATCTAAGCATTATCCACATCCTTGTTAGCTGTATTTATATGTGACTTCAAATATATTTTTAAAATTTAATACATATACCAACAATATATATACATATATTGTGTGTGTGTGCTCAGTCGTGTCCTACTGTTTGTGACCCCACAGACTGTGTAGCCTGCTAGGCTCCTCTCTCTATGGGATTTCCCAGGCAAGAATACTGGAGTGGGTTGCCATTTCCTATTCCAGGATACATATCTTATATATGCATAAATAGATAATATAACTGATATGGTATAAAATATCTGAACAATGACCAAAACTCATGAGAGTTGCATTTAGATACTAAATGACAAATAACATTACCTTACTTTCACAGTTTTTTTTTTTTTTTTTACAACAGTGAGACCCAATTACTTTACATAATAGTAAATTTATGTGTGTGTGTATATGTATGAGGAGGGCATGGCAACCCACTCTAATATCCTTGCCTGGAGAATCCCTCTGGACAGAGGAGAATGACAGGCTGCAGTCCATGGGGGTTGCAAAGAGTCAGACATGTCTAAACGACTAAGCATATATATGCTTAGTTATATGTATATATAACTTCCAAATTATTTTAAATATGTATTCTTTTAAGATTAACACACCAGTTTCCTTCTTAATTTGTACTATAAAATCTTATATTAGATGATGTTTGATTTAAATTTATTAGTGCTTAAATCAGTAAGATTTATCTGGTCTGGCATAGTATAGCTTGCAACCTTATAGTGGAGAAATGAAGACTAAATAATTTAGTATATTATAAAATCATTAGTGACTTTTCTGACTTATATATTGTACTTATAATTCATTTTATACTTGATTTTTAATACATGGTTATATATTGTACATTTTCTGGCATGATTTAAGAATTAAGAATGGAATAAGGCATATTCTATGTAAATTTTGCTCTATTGTTTGCAAAGAACTCTTGGAGAACAAAAATTTTAAACTAGTGTTGTTTTCCAAATAAAAGTTTAAAGTCTTTCACTAATCCAGGATTATCAGTTTTTCATACCATTTCTGGTCTTGAAAACTCCTTCTTTCAGGTAGATTATTAAATGTCAAGCAAAAAACAAGAATGGTCAAGACAATGTCTGGTTTGTAAAATATATTTTGGATATCAATTTGGAAATATTATAAAAGTATTTTATAAAATACTTTTATTTTATTTTATTTATAAAATACTAAAAAGTATTATAAAAGCATTTTATGAAACTATCTAGTTCAGGTTAACCATTTAGATATAAACATGAGAAAGTAATATGCAAGAATCACTAACTTTTATGATATAAATCCTATTTTCAAGTTTGAAATATGACATTTTCAGCTCTGAAAATGTCTCCTCTACAAGACTGGAAAACCCAACTGGAAGTAGAGAAAACAGTGACCTTGTAGTATGAAATTCTCAATGATTTCAATATTAAACCTGAAGGAACACCCACTCTTGAAGTGTCACTCTTTGGTAATGGCAAGAGGTCATTTTACTACTAAATTTCACATTTGGCCACTGTTTCTTACTGAGTTAAGAGACAGGTTTAAAATTAGCCATCAAGGTCTTTCTTCAAAATAAAATGTGGATCTCAACTACTGGTGCAACCCTATCTGAGATTGGAAGAAGATGCACAATCTTAACACCTGTCCTTCAAGAGGCAAGGAAATAAATGGAATTTGTCCTAACACCTGAGCATTTCAGAGCACTGCTCCAGGGAAAAGGAGCAGGTGGATCTCAGCACCATCAAGTCCTAATTTTACATGTTAAGTTCTTTATTGTATTTGTTTTTATTTATTTATTTTTTGGCAGTGCTGGTTTTCTCCTTGCTCTGTGGGCTTTTTACTCTAGTTGTGGTCAGTGAGGGCTACTCTCTAGTTGCAATGCACAGGGTTCTCTTGTTGTGGAGCATAGGCTCTAGGGCACAGGCTAATATTTGTGGTGCATGGGCTTAGTTGCTCTGCAGCATGTGGGATCCTCCCAGACCAGGGACTGAACCCATGTCTCCTGCATTGGCAGGCAGATATTTTACCACTGAGCCAATGAAGAGAGAAGCCCCTTCTTCATTGTATTGAGTTAAAAAAGTGTGACTCATACTTTTATAAAGGAAAATATTAATACAACAATATTTAAACTTATACAAACATAAGGAGGATAAATAAGATATTTTCTTGTCATTCATTAATTAATGAATGTATTGATACATTTGTGATAAAAATATGATAAATTCATAAGTCAGTTCAGTTCAGTTCAGTCTCTCAGTTGTGTCTGACTCTGTGGCCCCATGAACCACAGAACGCCAGGTCTCCCTGTCCATCACCAATTCCCGGAGTCTACCCAAACCCATGTCCATTGACTTGATGATGCCATCCAACCATCTCATCCTCTGTCATTCCCTTCTCCTCCTGCCGTCAATCTTTCCCAGCATCAGGGTCTTTTCAAATGAGTTAGCTCTCCGCATCAGGTGGCCAAAGTATGGGAGTTTCAGCTTCAACATCAGTCCCTCCAGTGAACACCCAGGACTGCTCTCTTTAGGATGGACTGGTTGGATATCCTCACAGTCCAAGGGACTCTCTAGAGTCTTCTCCAACACCACAGTTCAGAAGCATCAATTCTTCGGCACTCAGCCTTCTTCATAGTCCAACTCTCACATCCATACATGACTACAGGAAAAACCATAGCCTTGACTAGATGAAACTTTGTTGGCAAAGTAATGTCTCTGCTTTTTATATACTGTCTAGGTTGGTCATAACTTTCCTTCCAAGGAGTAAGCGTCTTTTAATTTCATGGCTGCAATCACCATCCACAGTGATTTTTGAGCCCAGAAAAATAAAGTCAGCCACTGTTTCCACTGTTTCCCCATCTATTTGCCATGAAGTGATGGGACCAGATGCCATGATCTTAGTTTTCTGAATGTTGAGCTTTAAGCCAACTTTTTTACTCTCCTCTTTCACTTTCATCAAGAGGCTCTTTAGTTCTTCTTCACTTTCTGCCATAAGGGTGGTGTCACCTGCATATCTGAGGTTATTGATATTTCTCCCAGCAATCTTTATTCCAACTTGTGCTTCCTCCAGCCCAGCATTTCTCATGATGCACTCTGCATATAAGTTATAAATAAAATATATAATTTTAGATATATGAAAATTAATTCATAATTAGAAAGATTCAAGAGTACATCCATAAATAGACTTACAACATTTTGTTCTTAAAGATGCTAGTGCTAGTGCTAAGTCACCTCAGTTGTGTCCGACTCTTTGTGACCCTATGGACCATAGCCTGCCAGGCTCCTCTGTCCAAGGGATTCTCCAAGCGGGAGTACTGGAGTGGGTTGTCATCCCTCCTCCAGGAGATCTCCCCAACCCAGGAATTGAACCTTCATTCCTTATGTCTCCTGCATTGGCAAGTGGGTTCTTTACCACTAGTGCCACCTAGGCTATCATTGAGAAATGAATGATTGAAAAATAAAAATTGGCTTATGAAATATCAATGATAAGAAATCCATTACAAGCCTTTATTCCTAGAAGAGAGAAAACCATTCCTAAGTGTGATCTTGGTCCTTTATAAATCTACTCATGCTATAGGGGAAGAATAGGGCTTCCCTAGTGGCTCAGAGGTTAAAGCGTCTGCCTGCAATGCGGGAGACCTGGGTTCAATTCCTGGGTTGGGAAGATCCCCTGGAGAAGGAAATGGCAATCCACTCCAGTATTCTTGCCTGGAGGATCCCATGGACGGAGGAGCCTGGTGAGCTACAGTCCATGGGGTCGCAAAGAGTCGGACACGACTAAGCAACTTCACTTCACTTCACTTCATAGGGGAGGAAAGAACTTTGCAAAAACATGCACACAGCTATAAGCATACTTCTCCTTATTATTTGTGGAAACTAGGACAAAAGAACAAATGGGAGCTTATATATATTTAAAAGTTAAAAACTAAACAAAGAACACATTCAGTTGGCACACTTGAGCTGCTCAATGTTCCACCCTTAAATATGGCTGCACAAAGAGAGCCAGATAACAGACCCTTGGCTAACACTCCTGGCTTTATCCTGAACCATTAGGAGCCTCACACAACATGGATGAACACACAAAGCCTAATGTCAGTCTTTGTCCAACTCTCTGTAAGAAGCTACTTCTCATCAGCTCCTTGGGGCTAATGATGAACACACTGGTTGTAGATTTAGATTGTGCTTTCCATATGATGGGCTCAGGGAAGAATTCTTTTGCATAGGCCCTGGGAATGGACTTGAGATCATTTGGGAAGGAAATCCCATGCTTCCAGGTACATGGAATGTAGATTAAAAGGGAAATGTGAGTCATGCATGTTCATATCCCCTTTGCTCTGAGGATCTTGCCCATGAAAAGGAAGGATGGTGAATAGGGCCCTTTGAAGTGCAGGACCCAGGGCACGTCCCTCTCTTGCTGGATTTAGGCTGATACTGAAAATAATGCAAAGAAAAAAAAAAAAATGTCTGAAAAAATCAGTATAAATAGCATAAACACACAGATAAAGGTAGAAGATTAAGCCAGTGGTAACATTAGTGAAAAAACTTAGATATTTGCCATTAAAGTTCTAAGAAGGCAAGAAAATATATGATATGCCTTATTTATTGTTCAATGGATATAAACATTTTTGGGGGGTATAGCAGAACAAGGGGGTAATAGGACTAAGTTTTTTTTTTTCTTTTCGTTCTGTCAAAATGAGATGCAATGAAATACAGTGAATGATGTATATAGCAGCATTCTTACAGTTAATATTATAATTCTCTTTTTAGTAACTGATACATTTCAGATTTGCTCATTGATCATAAAATATCAAAATAATATAATTCAGATGAAGAGAACTGTGGCTATATTATTTTTTCCAATTCCCACTTAACAAAGCAGACACAGCAGCGAATGCAGAGTAGCGAACTTCATGAGGGTTCAGTGAATCCTAAAGGTCTTAGGGAGATTATGGCAGTGAGGATCAGATCCAAGACCAGAATTCTGTCTATTTGTTCTTTCCCCTAACCCTATCACTTATGTAGGCATAGCCACAACAGTTCCTCCATACATTATATAATTAATTTCTCTCTAGACATTATTTGCCACTGGCATCCATAATGGTTTGGAGAACTAAAGATTATTCAGGTAGATTACTTTATGAAAATAAGCAGTCTAATCTGATGGTCTTAATTACACCTAATTCTGTCCCTTTAGGGACAGAATGAAATATTTTTAAAGTTTATTTAATGTATTTCTTGTTCTCCCAGAGCACAGAATCTAGTGAAACAAGATTAATGCTGCTGAAATGGTGAACACCAAGTGTTCCTAACATAGCATAGTGATTACATTCAGACTTAGATCAGACCTTGAATTAAATCCTGGTTCATGGATAATAACTGCCCAGCCTTGAACAAGTCACTGTTCCTGTCTATTCTTAAACACCAATGTCTGGAACAAAGGCATTTAAAATAATACCTACTTTATAGGATTATTTCATTCAGCATGGTTCCCGGCATGTAATAGACACTCTATGAATACTGATTTCATATTACAGTTTTGTCTAATGACAAAGCAATAATGAGCAATAAGAGAAACAACAGTAATAATGTTAATGAAATAAATCATACGAAATTCTGGAAATGAATTCAGGACCATAAAGAGCTAAAAACCTGCTTTGCCACATCTCTAAAATTATGCAGGCATTTTTCTGGTAATAAGGAATTTAGATATGAACATCCAGCATTGTGAGTCCATCCTGGCAATTTCTTTCTTTTTGTTATAAAAACTACTTTTGCCCTGTATACTGCTACAGTGGATTGGAAAGTGGCCCCCAAATTGTATTTCCAAGTTCTAACTCCTTGGTACCTATATGGAATATATATGGAACCTTACTTGAAGATATGATGTTCACTAATTAGGTATCTCTAGATCCTAAATCCAATGGTAATGTCCTTGTAAGAGACAGAAAGGAAGGTACATGGGAAACAAGAGAAAGATGATGTGAAGACAGAGGCAGAGATTAAAGTCATGTGTCTATAAGCCACCAGAAACTAGGAGGGAGACATGGCAAAGATTCTTCCTAAGAGCTTCTGGAAAGAACCAACACAACCAAAGCCTTGATTGCCAACCTCTGAACTTCAGAATGTTAGAAAATAAATTTGTGCTGTTTTAAGTCATGGTTGGGAATATTTGTTATGAAAGCCCTAGAAAGCAGAGAGCTCCCTCTCCTATATCTGATATTTTAATGTCGCTTTTAGTTTAAGCCCCTTTCTGTGTTCACTGTCATTATTCTCGCCATTTCCGTGGGCTGTGGATACGTTAATTCTGAACTCCACTCTTGCTGGTCCTTTAATGGACCGGGACCTGCTGGTCCGGAGTCGACGATAAGAAAGTAAGAGAGAGAAAGAGGCTGATAGTGCTTGTTGGTCATTTAATGGACCGGAACCTAGTGGTTCCGAGAGTAAGAGAGAGAAAGAGGCTGATATCCCTTGGTTTACGCGGAAAGCCAATAGAGCCCTGTTCTTAGGGCTGGCGCTGCTGCACGTAGGCACCGGGCGCCCTCTCAAGAGGGTCTTAGAAGCCCGGGCAAGAAAGTGAGCTCCGCGGGCCTCCGTGCTCCAAGGAATTAGCCAGAAACAGAGAGAGAGAGAAAGAGAGAAGGAATAGAAAGAAAGAAAGAAAGACACGGGGACCAATGCTCTGATGGAGCAAAGGTATTTTAATCAACATGGCGTGGGCATATATACTGTAGTAATTCTCAGCAAAGATAAAGATTAAAATTCCAGACTTACAAAACATGAGATGATCCCTATCAAAGAGAGAGAGTTGCAAACAATTATCTTTTACCATTTGGCTCATAATAAGGAAGAGGGTACTTATCACTGTAATGAGAAATGCCTGGATTCCTCAGCCCCAGGAAAGGCGTGCCTCTCCTCTTAATTCCTGAATACTCAGGAATTAATAAGGGCCAGAGGGTTCCTGACAGATCCAAAACAGCACACAGGAAGCCTTTTGTTAAATCCTTCCTGACACACTCTCTTTAGGTCAAACTCCGAATCTAACTGGCTTTTCTTTACGAGACAGTTAGCTTGAGCTGGCAAATGGTTCCACCCAGAGGTCAATTTCTTAGCCTTTATTTTGGACTGCAATTCTTGGATTTTTGGATGGAAGTCTGTAGCTTGTAATTCTGTCCTCAAATCCCAATGGGACCTGTTAGTGACTGTGTGGAGTCCCCGGGCCACAGTTCTGATTAGTTGAGATCTGCTGGTTCAGTCCTATTCCAGTCCAAAGTCCTTTGGTGGGAAATTGGTGGTGGTGAGCACAGAGTCTTTTCTTGGCCAGGATGCCGTAATATCTCTTGGTGATAGCCAATATATTAAGGTGCCCATGTTTATTTTTCTTGTTTTCTAGAGACAGAAACTGTTAGAAGAATAACAGTTAGTAGGACTCTTGGAAGTCAAAGAAGCCACAAAAAGTGGTGGGTTTGGTTGAACATTTAAGAGCTGAAAGAGCTTTTACCACCTAATTCAAAGGCTCCTGTGCTAGGAGAAAATGGTCATGGAACAGATTAGATTACACTAGGTCAACACAATCTCAAGAATATTTCCATGCAAGAGGTACAGATAAAACACCACACCATCTCCCACATCTGGTCTTAGTTTGGCTCTGATAAACTGAAAAAAAAAAAAAAAGGTTTAGCTAAAATAAATATATAGTAGTATAATGAAACCTTTAAATTCAAAAGTCAGGTGTGCCACCTCCTGGCACACCTGCTTATTTTATGTCCCAGGAATATAGCACAGAAGCAGTAGATATCTACAAAAATGGCAAAATCTTACTAAAAACAAACTAGAATTACATTTTGGGAAATGTTCCACTTAGATAAGATTATTCATGTAAGAAATTCACTTGATAGTAATGGTTCCCAAATTAAACAAACAATGGGATACCTATTTTAATTGGCATGCAGAAGTTTCCAAAAGACTTCAGGAGTCCAAAATATCTCATTAAAAGATTTAGTATAGAAGGCTAATGAAAATTAAAGACACAAGAAGTACTTAATACAAAAGACAATAGGACTAATCTGACTCCTATTGTTCCTCTCTTTCCCTCTTCACTTGCAGACTCACATTTTATTACTACTTTGTCTGAACTGTCTTTTCACTCTGAAGACATTATAATTTTTTTTTTTTAATAAAACTCCTAAATGGTAGAGAAACCTCCATTGGATATCTTTCACCCCTTGATCAAAGACCAAACTATGGACCATAATTTAGTGATTTTCTAAACCTAAGGAGGAAACCCAAAGGTTTTTTTGAAGAATTTAGAGTCACTGTCAAGGACTATATGACCCAAGGCTTCCAGATCTTTACCAGCTTATGCACCCAATGAAACCCAAAAATGGAAACAGGAAATAGGAAAAATTCCAGGATGATATTGGAAATTTTAAATCTTTAATATGTTCTCTTGCTGCTGCTGCTGCTAAGTCACTTCAGTCATGTCCGAATCTTTGCCACCCCATAGACGGCAGCCCACCAGGCTCCCCCATCCCTAGGATTCTCCAGGCAAGAACATTGGGTTGCCATTTCCTTCTCCAATGCATGAAAGTGAAAAGTGAAAGTGAAGTCACTCAGTTGTGTCTGACTCTTAGCAACCCCATAGACTGCAGCCTACCAGGCTCCTCCATCCATGGGATTTTCCAGGCAAGACTACTGGAGTGAGGTGCCATTGCCTTCTCTGAATATGCTCCCTTAATGGACCAGAAAAATATTGCAAAATAGCAATTGAACTTTTATAAGTCATTCCCAGGGTCTTCCCTATAATGATAGGTCAATTATTCAAACATGAAAACCAAAAAAGATGAATCTGTGGTAGATTTTAAAGATTGCTCAGAACGCTCTTCTTACAGCATTCAAGGTTTCATACAATAAATCAGGTCAATAAATCAGGTCAATCAATCTGCCTTGTTACATGCTTGTGTTCAGCAGTGTCCAACTCTTTGCAACCATATAGACTATAGCTCACCAGGCTCCTCTGTCCATGGGATTCCCCAGGCAAAAATACTGGAGTGGGTTGCCTCCACTCCATACCCTGGGTTCACCTCCAGTGTATCTTCCTGATCTAAGGATCAAACCCACAACTCCTGTGTCATGCTTTGTGGGCAGGTTCTTTACTGCTGAGTCAGGGGGGACCCTAATCTCCTCTACATACATGCTAAGTCGCTCCAGTTGTGTGGCACTCTTTGTGACCCTATGGACTGTAGCCCGCCAGGCTCCTCTGTCCATGGGATTCTCCAGGCAAGAATACTGGAGTGGGTTGCCTTGCTGTTCTCCAGGGGATCTTCCCTCCCCAGGGATTGAACCTGTGTCTCTTACGTCTCCTGCACCGGCAAGCTGGTTCTTTACCATTGGCACCACCTGGGAAGGGGAGCCCTAATCTCTAGCTGCCCTGTTTGTAAATGGGTTATCTCCTGAGACCAGTGTATTAATAAAAAGTCAGAAAATAGAATGGGATGTTGCCAATCTGAATTTATGAAAATAGCTGAGCATTTTGAAAAGACTTTGGAAATAGATTGCAGGCAAAAATCTGCCAAGCTGGTGGCCTTACAGCTACAATGGCTCCAAGGCCAGAGCCTGAAATAACACCTGGAACCCCTGCCCCATGGCATCCTTCTAGACCATCAACATCATGGTCCAAAGACTGATTCATCTGTAATCAACTGGGAACCTAGAAAGAAGAATGTCTTCAAAGGTCCTAAGCAAATTCTTCAAGTTGAGGACTTCCATATGGGACTCAGAGGTGCTTTTTAGTAAACTGTTACCATAATTCCTTTAAAGAGTCAAGCAAAACTAAAGTTAAAATTAATGGGAAACCTTGCCAAATTCTAGTTGATACTGGAGTTAACACTTTTTACTTTAAAACTACTCTCATAAGACAATAATCCTTAAGAGTGAAAAAAGGCTTCTGTAGTAGGGGTATTTAATAAAGTTAAAATAGAACTCCTTTCTTAACCAGTTCAAATGACTCTGGGACCTTTCGCTGAAAACCATTTGTTTTTGTTATGGGATATGGCCCCAGTCTATTAGGTAGAGGTCTCCGTTCTAATTTAAAAGGGCTAATAACTTTACTTCGAACGGAGACCCTGCCTTCAAATCATCTGATCAACTTGAACCAGATCTTTTATGGTCTCTGTAATTTAGCCTCCATATAGAAGAGGGAAACTTCAACAGGCAACCTCTAACTAATCATACTGCTCAAAAATCTGTGGGCTAATTCTAACACTGATATTGGGAGGATAGAAAATATTGAACCTGTACAAATCTCTTTCTAAATTGCCTCAATATTCACTGAAGCCTGAGGCCATACACGCTCCATGGTCACCAAAAGTGGAAGATCTAATAGTGCAGGAGTGTCTGTGTGTGCATGCTTAGTCACTCAGTTGTGTCCGACTCTTTGCGACTCCATGGACTGTAGCGCACCACGCTCCTCTGTCCATGGGGATTTTCCAGGCTAGAATACTGGAGTGGTTTGCCATGCCCTTCTCCAGGGGATCTTCCCAACCCAGGGACTGAACCCAGGTCTCCCATGTTGCAGGTGAATTCGTTACTGTCTGAGCGACCACGGAAGACCCATTAGTGCAGGGTGATCACTCCCTATACCAATCCCTAGAACAGATTGATTTTTGTCAGGCTGGAAACAATGGGAGGGGGTGGCAATCTGTCCAAGGCTTGAGAGCAATTAACAAGATAGTTCTTCTTCACTTCTCAGTTTTTTCTAAACCATTATGCCCTTTTATTACAAGATATTCAAAATGGTTCACTGTTGTGGACTTTTTTCAGTGTTTTACAGCATCTCTATAGGTGCTAAAAGCTATTAGCTATTTGCCTTTATTAGGAACAATCAACAGTAGGCCTGAACAATCATTCCTTAAGAGTTTCTGAGGCTCCATCTTATCTGTTCCAAGTGTTGCACCAAGATTTAAGTGCCCTCCAATTCCTCAGGGAATTTAACCCATTTGAAATAGGTAGACAACCTCTTGTGCTCCATTACCAAAGAGGTGTCCATAAAAATTCCATTTATTTGTTGAAGCATTTACCTAAAAAGGGGTATAAAGTCTTTAAAGAAAAATTACAATTATCTCCAAGCACCATTCATTAACTAGGTCATAATTTAATTGCCAAAGGAATCCAGCTATCTCAAAAATAGAGTGAAAGGCACTCAGTTGTGACTTTGTGACTCCATGGACTACATAGAATTAAGGAAATCCAGTCCATGGAATTCTCCTGGCCAGAATACTAGAGTGGGTAGCCTTTTCCTTCTCCAGGGGATTCCTAACCCAGGGATCAAACTCAGGTTTCCCGCATTGTGGGAAGATTTTTTTTTACCAGTTGAGCAACAAGGGAAGCCCATCTCAAAAATAAATTAAGCTAATTCAAGAATTTCCTAGGCCTACAGCCTCATGGATTTGTAGGGCTAACTGGTTGCTACAGACTATGGATTTCTAATTTACATCTGTTGTGATTCTCATTCAATGAACTTACCAAAATTTCACTCCCTGAACTTCTTCCTTGGTAAGATAAACCTGAACAGGCCTTTAAAAATCTAAAATAAGTCTCCTAAGGCAACGGAAATGAAAACAAAAATAAACAAGTGTGACCTAATCAATTGTATAAGCCTTTGCACCCAAAGGAAACTATAAACAAAAAGACAACCTACAGAATGGGAGAAAATATTTTCAAACAGTGTGACCAACAGGTATTAATTTCCAAAATATATAAACAGCTCATACAACTCAATACTAAAAAAAAAAAAAAAAAAACCCAAAAAAACAAAACCTAATGATGAAAAAGCAGAAGACCTAAATAGATATTTCTTCAAAGAAGACGTACAGATTGCCAATAGACACAGGAAAAAGTGCTTAACATACCTAATTATTGGAGAATTGCAAATCAAAACTATCATGAGCTATCAGCTCATACCATTTAGAGTGGCCATCACCAAAAATGTTTACAAATAACAAATGCTAGAGAGGGTTTGGATTAAGGGTACCCTCCTCAACTGTTTGTGGGAATGTAAGTTGGTCTAGTCACTCACTATGGAAAACAGGATGAAATTTCCTTAAAAACTAAAAACAGAGTCACCATATGATCCAGTAATCTCACTCCTGGACATATGTCCAAAGAAAACTCTATAGTTTGAAAAAATTCACTCTGCCAATGTTTATAGCAGCCCTATTTACAGTAGACAAGACATGGAAGCAACTTAAATGTTCATTGACAGATGAATGGATAAAGAAGATGTGGCATAAATACATACACACACATATTGGAATATTGTTCAGCCATAGAAAAGAGTGAAATAATGCCATCTGAGTCCACATGGATGGACCTAGTGATTATCATACTAAATGAAGTAAGTCAGACAAAGACAAATTTCATATTACTTATACATGGAATCTAAAAAATAATACAAATGTACTTATTTATAGAACAGAAACAACTCACAGACATAGAAAACAAACTCATGATTACCACAGGGGAATGCAGGGGAGAGGGATAAATTTTGAGTTTGTGATGAACAGATACACATTACTATATATAAAATAGATAAGCAGTAAGGTCTTACTGCATAGTACAGGGAAATATATTTAGTATCTTGCAATAACCTAAAGGGAAAACAAGCTGAAAAAGAATATGAATATATGTATACATTTAACTGAATCCCTTAGTTGTACGCCAGAAATTAATACAACATTGTAGACAAAATATACTTCGGTACAAATTTAAAGAGACACCTGAAACTAAAACAAGAACTGTAAGAAGCACCTGCCCAAGGGCTACCTGACTATTCACAACTTTCACCTTATTTGTGCATGACACAGATAACCAAATTCTGAGAATATTCTCACAAGTACATGCTAGTAAATCAGGCCTATTGCCTACCACAGCAAACAAATGAATTCAGTTGTTCAGGCTTATCATAGCAGTGTTAGGATTAAAGCCACTGTAACTGCAAAGTTTGTAGAAGCCTCAGTAGATTCAACCATAGGAAATAATATTTATTTGCAAGTTGCAAATGCTGTTCAAAGTTTTCTTAACTCTTTTACATTTCACTGCAAGCAAGCTAACCTTCTGTGAGATCCTTCTTCCTTGACCATCTAATTTACATCTTAAAGTGACCATGTTCTTAATCCTGCTACCTCACTACTTCTCCCTGATGAAGGTGAGCCCCATGAGTTTGAGGTAGTCATGTCCCATTTTGTGACACATGGTTCTGATTTACACGATACCCCTTTAATTCTTATCTAAGAATTACATTGTTGTACATTGTTGGTTCATACTATAGAAATGAAAATGGGAAATTCCAAGATGGTTATGCTGTTGCTGTTTAGTTGCTAAGTCGTGTATGACCCCATGGACTGTAGCATGCCAGGCTTCCCTGTCCTTCACTGTCTCCCAGAGTTTGACTCAATTTGTGCATTGTATCAGTGATGCCATCCAGCCATTTTATCCTCTGTCACCCGCTTCTCCACCTGCCCTCAATTTTTCCCAGCATCAGGATATTTTCCAATGAGTCAGCTCCTCGCATCAGGTGATCAAAGTATTGGAGCTTCAGGCTCAGCATCAATCCTTCCAATGAACATTTAGGGCTCCCTGGTGGCCCAGATGGTAAAGCATCTGCCTGCAGTGAGGGAGGCCAGGGTTTAATCCCTGGGTTGGGAAGAACCCCTGGAGAAGAAAATGGAAACCCACTCCAGTACTCTTGCCTGGAAAAATTCCATGGACTGAGGAGCCTGGTGGGCTACAGTCCATGGGGTCGCAAAGAGTCGGACACAACTGAGCGACTTCACTTCACTTCCTTTAGGATTAACTGGTTTGATCTCCTTGCAGTCCAAGAGTCTTCTCCAGTACCACAGTGTGAAACATCACTTCTTGGGTGCTCAGCCTTCTTTATGGTCCAACTCTCACATCTATACATGACTACTGGAAAACCATAACTTTGAATACTGTATGGTTCTTTGTCTGCAAAGTGATGTCTCTGCTTTTTAATATGCTGTCTAGAAGAAGGGAATGGCAAATCACTTCAGTATTCTTGCCTTGAGAACACTGTGAACAGTATGATGTTTTGCTGTTACTACCCTATAAAAACTTACTTGAAACAGGAAACTTCCCACAGGTAAAATCAACCCAACAAGTAGGTTTCCATGTCCTTACCAGAGAACACTAGTTGTCAGGTGCTCAAGTGTGCTCAGTCATGTTCGACTCTTCATGACCCATAAACTGTACCCTACCAATCTCTTCTGTCCATGGAATTTTCCCTGCAAGAACACTGGAGTGGGTTGCCATGTCCTACTCTAGGGGATCTTCCCAACTCAAGGACCCAACCTGCATCTCTTGCATTGGCAGGTGGATTTTTTACCATTGAGCCACATGGGAAGCCCAGTTGTCAGGACCAACTATTAATACGTAAACTGATAGCCTATATGCATGATTTGGAAATGTTATGGAAATAAAAGGGTTTTCTCACATCCTCTGGGGGCTCAGCTATAAATGGACAGGTAAACAACCTTCTTATTGCTATTTTCTCATTTTCTGATATTGCTGTGATCAACATTGAGGCTTGCTTTGAAAGAGTGAACCTGAGTACTAGAGAAATACCTTGACTGACTTTCATCTATAGGGAGCAAAAACAGGATCTATACAGAAGGTGGCACATGTGGATGGAGTTCATTCTGCTTCTACAAAAGAATGACTGCTTGTTGCCAGACCTTTGCCATCCTGATGTCCTTGTAAGATGCCAACTGTCTGCTTCTGAATCAGAAATATTTACATGAACAAACAATAGTCATAAATTAAATAATTAGGAAACCAATGATGGCTGTTTTATTCTTTCTGGCTTCCTAGCAAATCCCATTGTTAAGTTTTGCCTTCCTTCACTCATAATAGTACATTTAAGTCGACTATTCAAATTATTAATAAATAATAGTGGGAAGACCAGTAAAACTACAAAAACAGTTCACCACTAAAGTCTGACCTGCCAAAGTCCATAATCCTGGAAAAGCTATTCCTAGAGGTCTCAAACCTCTCCCTACTGGATGCACGTCTGCAGTTGACCTCATTCAGCTAAGCACTTAGGATGGATTATCAATATGTTCTTGTTACTGTGTGTATATTTTCAGCATGGAGTGAAGCCTTCCCTGGCTTCAGGCTAATGCCATAGAAACTGTTAGAAAACGTGTTTCTCACTTTGATATTCCTTCCACAGTCTCCACTGAGCAAGGCAACCACTTAACTGGGAAAATTGTACAAGCCTTAACAAAAACTTTGCAAAATTCTTGCTTTTGCCATTATCCTATCACCCTCAATCATCAGGCAAGGTCAAGAGAAGTAACGGGAATCCAAAAACTTAACATCTCTAAACTTGTTGAGGCTACTTGACACTATTGGCCTAAGGAATTGCTTCTAGCCTTGCTGACTATTTAAAGTGCCCTCTTTGGGAAATGTAAGTTCACTCCACATGAAATCATTTTGTTTCAGCTCATGCTTAGTTACTCAGTCATGTCCAACTCTTTCTGACCCTCTGGAATAACGCACCTGACTCCTCTGTCCATGGGATTTCCCAGGCAAGAATACTGGAGTGGGTCATTCTTTCCTTCTCCAGAGGAACTTTCCAACCTAGGGATAGAACCTGCATCTAATGAACCTGCCTGCCTATGCAGGTAGACATAAAAGAGGCTGGTTCCATCCTGGGTTGGGAAGATCCCCTGAAGGAGGGCATGACAATCCACTCCAGTATTCTTGCCTGAAGAATTCTATGGCCAGAGGAGCCTGGAGGCTACGATCCATAGGATCACACAGAGTCAGACTAGACTGATGCAACTTAGCTGCCCTGCTGGTTGCTTGGCAGATTCATTATCACTGAACCATCAGAGAAGGCCTCCACATGCAGTAGTCATCAATAAACCAATGAACTAAGACATCCTTAATTTAGATTGTTGAGTTAGAAAGAACCCACCAGGAGATCTTCATGACACAAGATTTGCTTCCTTTGTCATACTGGTTAGGCTGGTTAGAAGTAAATGTAAATGAAAATATGATAAGAAATCTTTCCTCAACTCTTGATATTTCAGAATCTTTTTCTAAGATGAAAATCCTTAAACTCACCAGCAAAGTTGTTTATAATAATAAGATATACCTTGCTTATATGACAGCTAAGCAGTGAGGTGTCCAGGCTATAAGCAAACATTACCTCCAGTATCTAGAGTAACCCTTCAGGTGTGTTGAAACTCAATTACATAAAATCATCAAGCAAGCCACTTGACTTAAAAGGGTAACTCCTTGAATGAAGTTTTGCTTTGACCCATTTGATTTTGATTGGTTTAGGTCTTAGGGAATGTCACACCAAACTGAGAACTATCCTGCTTATTTTTTAATATAATCACAATAATATCCCTGGTGTGTTTTATCTCTTAAAAGCCTTAAATGCATGTGCATTCACATCTACTAACTACCAAGCTGTTGATCTCCCTAAGAGCTGAATGTCAGAATGCCTCAGGGATTAAACAAAGATATATTGACCAATGGATACCACATAAAGGACCCCACCCCCACCCCGCCCCCCCAAAAAAATCTTCAACTGGTAGCTGAGAGCTGCACTAACACCTTAAGTGTTGACCACATCTCTCAGCAAAGCCAAGAGTTTGATAAAAAGCAGAGGATTGTTAAAAAAAGAAAACAGCAGGCCAAAATACAGTTATTTGTGCTAAATATAGGCTTCCCAGCTGGTGCTAGTAATAATGAACTTTCCTGACAATGCAGGAGACATAGAGACAAGGGTTCAATCCCTGGATCAGGAAGATCCCCTGGAGAAGGGCATGGGAGCCCAATTCCCAGTATTTTGCCTGAAAAATTCCATGGACAAAGGAGCCTGCTGGGCTACAGTCCACAGGGTCACAAAAGAGTCAGACATGACTGAAGAGTGACTGAGCCAAATACACATTACCAAACAAAGACTTAATACCTACCTAATTGCAGTTTCAATCTTCCCCAAGAATGTACTCTTAGCAAGTCAGTTTGGAATTTCCTGGTCAGCACCAGAGAAGTAACTCACCTTTGTACTCCAAAGGAAGGTGACCTAGACTGAAATAATCCTCTTTTCATTTATGACTTCCTTGTCCCAGCCCCTCTCTGTCCTTAAAATCCTTTCCTTCCCCATAGTTCTTTGGAGCTCTTTTCTATTTACCATGGGCTTCCCTTGTGGCTCAGACAATAAAAAAAATCTGCCTGCAATACAGGAGACCCGTGTCTGATCCCCGGGTTGGGAAGATTCCCTGGAGCAGGAGATGGCAACTCACTGCAGTATTCATGAATGGAAAATTCCATGGACAGAGGCGCCTGCCAAATTCATGAATCCTTTAGTAAACTTGTTAGGTCTTCAGATTTACTCAGTTCCATTTTACTTTTTAACACACACATGCATATGTGTATAAAATGTTATTCCGTGGATATATATTAAATGTAATTAATATATACAAATCATTTCCTTAGAATTCTTTACACAATTATTTTTAAGGGTGAGTTCAGTGGGTTTGGTATACTAGGATCATAACATAGTAAACAGGATTGTTGAAAGCTTTTCACTTTACAACATGATCATGTGTTTTCTTGAACTATCCTTAAAAAGTATATCGTCAGTCATGATTTCCTTCAGGAAATGGTATCAACTGTCATGGCCCTTGTGATGTGAGTGGACAGGATGCAGTCTGGTGAAAGTACGAAGGGACTAGACATTTCCTCTGAGTCAGGATCAGAATATCCTAAAGAGGGGTCATGCGGCTGCTCCCTTTACCTCCTGTGTGCTGTGCTGTACTTAGTCGCTCAGATGCGTTGGACTCTTTGCAACCCTTACATCCATTTTTTTCACTCTATTTAGATGAAACCATACACAACCACTTTTGTTGGTTTCATGGGGAAAGAGAAGCTACAAAGAAAATTCACATTCTGTTAATCGTCATCTAGTTATTGCTTAGGTAGAACTCTGAGAGACCGATGGTTGTGATATTTTAAAAATTAAAACCTAAAACAATTTGTATAACATTTTTATCAGAGTATAGCTCCTTTACAATGTTGTGTTAGTGTCTGCTACACAGCAAAGTGAATCAGCTATGGAAGCATATATCCTTTCTTTTTAAAATTTCCTTCCAATTAGGTTACCATAGGTTACCAATTCTACTGAGTAGAATTTCCCTCTGCTGTGTTGTACAGTACGTTCTCATTCATTATCTATTTTATACATAGTAGTATATTTATGGGCTTCCCTGATGGTTAAGACAGTAAAGAATCCACCTGCAAAAATAAAACAAAAAAGATAAAAAAAAACAAACAAAGAATCCACCTGCAGTGCAGAAGACCTGGGTTTGATCCCTGGGTTGGGAAGATCCCCTGGAGGAGTGCGTGGCAACCCACTCCAGTATTCTTGCCTGGAGAATCCCATGGACAGAGGAGCCTGGTGGGCTACAGTCCATGGGGTCGCAAAGAGTTGGACGTGACTGAGCGACTAATCACAGTACAGTATATATGTCAATCCTAATCTCCCACCCCATTGTCCCCCTTTGGTGTCCATTTGTCAGAAAAAGAAAAGCAAATATTGTATATTAATGCATATATGTCAGATCTCTAAAAATGGTACAGATGACTCTATTTGCAAAGCAGAAATAGACACAGATGCAGAGAACAAACATGTGAACAAATTATTTTTGAGAAGGATTTTGTGCCATTCTCATCTTTAACTATGACTCTGTTACAATAATAGTATAATTCAGATTTCCCAAAAAAGCAAGTAATGGATTTGTTTTATGGACAAATATAGAGGTATTTTCCTCTAAGTTTTAATTTTTGTTTGTTTGTTTGCTTTCTTTTTGGCAATGATGTGTATCTAAATCTTTACCTCAGTATCATTCCCATAAAAATAAACTACATCATTCAAATGCTGTTTGTTACTAGAAACCTCACTTGATTATGAAAATTTTTGTAATCAATATATGTATTCTAAAAGGCTTTTCATTTTTGCAAAGATTTCTTAAGGCAAATCATGCTTGCATTGATTTTCTAACTTTCTGTATTTGCCCATTGAAAGATGTGCAAAGATGTGCATTTATTAATGATAGTTGTATGCAATTATTTATAAACATATTAGGAAGGTCCTAATACACAAAATATATATTATTCAAATTACCTCCTTTCTATAATTCACTGTCAGTCTTTTTCTCATAATAAGTTTTATAATGTATGCTATATATGGTCCAGGAATATCATATGTCAATTAGGGTATATTTCTATACTCCGATAGGCAAATGAAGCTATAAAGTATAGCCATTCATCAGTGTAGCAGTTCTGCTTCCTTTTTTTAATTTTGCTGTTATAAACCTCTGTTGGGCATGAGTCATGGAGGAGATATTTTCAAGCTTGAAATAAGTGGATCATGAAATGAGATTCTCTTAATATTCCCAACATGGTTTATCTTCTATAAAAGTGATTCACTAAGCATTAGCGCATGATGCTTAAACATGATCAGTATAGAGAATTCAAACCTCCTTAAGCATTAACAATATAAATAAAATATCTTCAGCTAATTTGCGCCTCCTGAAAGCTGGAAAAAAATATGACCTAAATTTGGTATAGACAAGTTTCCAAGACATCGGTTCAAATAGAAGGTTTCAACTCATTGTAGTCCTATATTCACACTTCTAAAAGGCTTTGGGGATAACAGCGAACCACAGGAAGTATGCTTCCACACAGCTGGCAAGGAAGGTCTGAAAGGACACATGCTGTCCTCATCTCAGCCCACTAGATTGCTGCTGCCAGCTTGGGTTTAAGTTCTCTGGTCATTCAGCATTGATTTCACTCTGAGTCTGTCACAGAGAAGCCAATCAGGAGCGATGGCTAAATTGTCTCACTTCTAAAACAGACACTGAGTCTGAAATGAGTCCAATGTCCACTAAGCTTTTCACCTTGAAAAGGTGGAAAGGGTCATAAGAAATAGCATGTTTTTTGTCAGTTGGAGAAAATAGCCACAATGGAAATATCTGAAATCTTTGAGATTAGTTTGCCAAGAATAAAGATAAAAGATTACCTTAAAATGTTTTTAATTAGAGGGTCTCTCTTGAACGATTACAATATTTCACCTTTCTCATATTATGTAGTGGATAGATCATATATGTGAGAATGCCATGTAATAATGGAAGGCTGCATGATTTAAAAAAAAATAAAAACTTGTATCTGTGCTAATTATTGATCCTATATTCTGAGATAATAATCAGTATTCACTTAATCAGTTTAGTTATTGATACATCATAGCAAGTTAATTCCAGATTCTGTCTGACAAAGGCTTATTTATTATGTGTGATTTTATGAAGCAGTCATTGAGTTTTCAATAAGCCCATAAAAGTGTGAACAAATTTTATTGATATTTATTTCAGATTGAGATTACATCTGGATCCTATAAGAATAAAAACAAAAAGTTATTTCCTTTGCACATGAACTTGGAAGTTATTTGGGAAGTTCTGCTATTTCAAAAAAATAATGTAACTTGTGTTTCTTAAGTATCTGCTGTCATGATTGTGGAAGATATTGCTAGTATTTTATTTCTTGTGACATTCTGCTGTCAACCTTTATGGACAGAATGACTCCAGGAACCTAGGATACCTCTGCTGTAGACTAAATATTTATGTTAATCCCTGAAATTTGTATGCTAAATGTTAGTGCCCAATCTAATGGTATTTGGAAGTGGGGCCTTTTACGGGTGTTTAGGTTATGAGGATGGGACTTCATTAATGAAATTAGTATCCTTATAAAAGAGAAATCAGAGAACATTTTTACCCTTTCCAATAAGTGAAAACACAGTGAAAAGAAAGCAACCTATGACCCAGGAAGGTTCTCACTGTATACCAAATACAAGTATATGCATATTCCCATTCTTATATTATGTAGTGGATAGATCATATATGTGAAAATGTCATGTGATAATGTAAGGCTGCATGAAGAAGAAGAAAAAAAAACATTTTATCTGTGCCAATTATTGATTGTATATTCTGAGATAACAATCAGTTAGTCGTCACTCTCTGTATACCAAATCTGCTTATGTCTAGATTTCTAGTCTTCAGGAGAGTAAGAAATGAATTTCTGTTGGTTATAAACCACCCACTCTATGGTATTCTGTTACACCAGCCCAAACTAAGTAAAGACTTTACAAATAATTCTTCCCAGGGTGTGGCTTACTTTTTAGGTTCTTATCAGTGTCCTTTGAACAAACCAAGTTTTTAATTTTGATCAAATCTAATGTATTATTTTTTTCCTTTATGCATTGTGCATTTGATGTATCTAAAAACTCTTAATCTAGGGTCAGGAATATTTCAGTTTTTCTTCTAAAGCTTTTAAGTTCTTATTTGTATGATGCATTTTGAAATAATGGTGTAAAATGCAGCTTCCTTGGTGTCTCAGAGAGTAAAGAATCTTCCTGCAATGCAGGAGACCCTGGCTCAGTCCTGGGTTGGGAAGATCCCCTGGAGAAGGGAATGGCAACCCACTTCACTTTTCTTGCCTGGAGAATCCCATGGGCAGAGGAGCCTGGTGGCCTGCAGTCCATGGGGTCACAAAGAGTCAGATATAACTGGACAACTAACACTTTCACATGGTGTGAAATATGAGTCTAAATTAATTTTTTTGTTTATGGTTATCTAATTGTCTCAATACTATTGAAAACACTTTTCATTCCCCAAGATATTAACTAGTATATTCTCCATGAGGCCAAAGCTGCTAAATCTTAGGTGTGTTGTGTACATACTCGCTCAGTCATGTCCAACTCTTTGCGACCCCATGGACTGTAGCCCTCTAGGCTCCTCTGTCAACAGGGATTCTCTAGACAAGAATACTGGAGTGGGTTACCATTTCCTCCTCCAGGGAATCTTCCCAACCCAGGGATCAAACCCAGGTCTCCTGCATTACAGGCAGATTCTTTACCATCTGAGCCACCAGGGAAGCCCCAAATCTTAGGTACTTAGGTCACATGATAACTTATAGGAATATGCTCAAGTATTCAGTCTCCATTGAAACTTGAGTTTCAAAAAGTAATTGCTCTAAAATCCTAAATGTTTGACCGTGATTCTTCAACAGGGACCTGTCAAAATCTCCATAAAAATCCCTATTTGCCATAGACATTTCAAGCATCAATCTCATCTGCTTTGTCATACAGCCAAGGAGAAGATCCACTTGCTCAGAAACAGACGAATGAATACTTTCTCTAGATATATCAAGGAAGTTCTGACATTTCAACTTTGCTTAGTTTAAGTTACTGTTTGGATCCAACTTTCAATTAATCAATTACTCTAAAGTCTTTTGAGTTAACACATTGATCCTAGAATCTGATTAGTGAATCCCTATCAATAAAGTTGGTCTGAAACAATATTGTGTCCTTCCATTCAGATTAACTAGTAAAGAATCTGCCTGCAATGCAGGAGACCCCGGTTCAATTCCTGGATTGGGGAGATTCCCTGGAGGAGGGCATGACAACCCACTTTAGTATTCTTGCCTGGGGAACCCCCATGGACAGAGGAGCCTGGCAGGCTACCATCCGTGGGGTTGCAAAGAGTTGGACACGACTGAGCAACTAAACACAGCATTCTGATTCAGGACCTTTAGACTCTATTCCTGTTTATGTTTTCTCCAGATTTGGGTCAACATTAGTTGGCAAAATCTTGCAGTTATTCCCTATGTGTGTAGAATCCAGTTACAGGGTCTAGAAAGAATGAGAGGTATAAGGACTAGGTCCTCAGAAGTGTCAGCAGTTCTTTGCAAGGCAGCTATCTCAGGGGAGACTATTACAATTTCTTCAGGAAAAAGAAGATCAATGTCCTCATACAAGAGGAAAGACCGCTCTATTGATGAAGAAGACTTTAGAGAATTTAGGGCCTAAGGTTTAGGACTCATTATAATCTTACCATAGGGACCCATCCATATGTGCAGCAGAACATGAAGACTTAAGGTGAAAGAGGAAAAAGCCCAGAAAGACACTGACAGAGTCAGGAGAATTTGATGAGTCAGGAGAATTTGATAATCCAGGACAAAAACAGAAATCAAGTGAGAGAGAGAGTGAGCAATGAAGTTGCACTGCAGCGTGGAGGCAAGTGAGTGGCAAGTGAGTAAGTTAAGAGCTCCCATAGGTGCAACAGAAGCCAGCAAAGCATTGTAATGCAATTTTCCTCCAATTAAAAAATAAATGAAAAAAAAAAAAAGAACCCCCATGGGACTTTGCTGGTGGACCAGTGGTTGGGACACCACACTCCCAGTTCAGGGGAAACAGGTGTGATCCCTGGTTGGGGAACTGGAATCCCATGTACCACAAGGCACAGAAGGGGGCAACAGAGAATAAAATAGTTGGATGGCATTATCAACTCAATGGACGTGAGTTTGAGCAAACTCTGGGAGATGGTGAAGGACAGGGAAGCCTGGCGTGCTGCAGTCCATGAGGTTGCAAAGAGTCGGACAGGACTGAGCAACGGAACAAAAACAACAACATCAAAATCCATGAAAAAATAATAAAGGAGTCAGAAAGTGCAAGTAGACACTTAAATGAACATTTTTTAAAAGCCAACTCCCTGCCCAGCATACTCTCTTTTCTACTTGAAAGAAACAGTCTTCTGCAGCTGAGTTTTGCACTCACAGTTTCAACTAACCATGGAAGATGCACAGTTATTTGGATCTGCAGATAAGGATGGCAGACTATAAAACACAATTTTACATGAGAAAACTGAACATCTGCAGGTTTTGGTATTCGTGGGGACTCTGGAACCAACCACCTGTGGATACTGGGAGATGACTGTATTCTTACCTTCCTGATCACCCCAGTCACTCTGCTCTGAATGCTTTCCAATTCTCTGTGACCTTTCTAAACCATTGCATGAGGAATTAAACGCAGCTGTGTGTCATTGTGCATGCATGCATGCTCAGTTGTGTCCAACTCTTTGCGACCCTATGGACTGTAGCCTGCCATGCTCCTCTGTCCATGAGATTCTCCAGGCGAGAATACTGGAGTGGGCTGCCATGCCCTCCTCCAGGGGATCTTCCTGACCCAGGGATCAAACTCATATCTCCTATGTCTTCTGCATTGCAGTTGGATTCTTTACCACTGAGTCAACTTGGCAAGCCCCCTCTGTCATTGTGTATGACATAAATTGCACAGATGGGAAAAGATTATTATCAGTAAGATCAAGACGAAGACACATAAATTTACTGAGATGTAGTTCATTCATTTTAAAAGGGTGTTACTGATTTCTCACAGCATTTTGAGGAAGATTATTTCAGAAACTACACACAAAATTTAGGCTTTTGAAAATATTAACATATAAACTATTGCCATTATTAAAATACATTTTGGCTAATACTAGAAGGAATAGAAATAATATTTATGTACTCACAGTCCTTTGATGACTCATATTTATCAGTGTATACTAAAACCTTTCAGCCTTTCTAAGCCCCCTGCTAAATCACAGCTAATACAATCTCTACTTACAAAATTGTTTCTTTAAAAAAAAACGTCATTTTCTTTATTTCCTTAACAGTAATGTTTGGTATCATTATCATGTTTTACAGATAACCTATGTACAGATGTAGGTTATCAGTATTTATTCTGTAACTTATAAACTTATACAATTGTTGGACCAAATTTAAGACGAACACAAATTATAAACTTTCAGAAACCACTCCGCCATACTGACATCCATGCTTTATCACTACTCATAATGTAAAATAAATCAGTTTTGATTATATTCTACTTTTATATAATTCAATGAAATTTCTCCATTATTTGTACAAGGAAGTAATAAAATTTGTAAAATACATCTTTGAAAACACCATATATGCAACTAATTTTGACCTCATTTGATAATTTTTCTCTCATGTTGGAGAAAGAAAAGATGATAGCTTTTATTTGACTGCTGAAGTTGATTCTTTACATAAAACTACAGTATCTTTTGAAAACTGATTTCTTGTTGAGAAGAAACCATATGAAAAAAGACAAGAAATTAGTCCAAGTAGTAAGGTTATTTGTAAAGTATGTAAGATGATGACCAGAGTGTGAAATGAAATTCTTATTTTAATGGCAAGACAAGAAAAATTTGAACATAAAACATTTTCCCTGCCCTTTGGCCTCCTCTCCAGACTTTACTGTGCATTGTGTATCTGCATTTTGCATCAACCAGACTTACTCAGAGGTAGAAAGACCTGCTCAACCCTTCTTCTAGCACCAACAAGACCCCTCCTTGAAGATAATGTTCCTTCTTAATTGTAAGGGGCCATGATGACCAATGGCCCACTTACTGGCTTTGTAGGCTTAGATCTGAATTGTGTTGTTGTTGTTCAGTTGCTAAGTTGTGTACGACTCTGCAGCCCCACGGACTGTAGCATGCCAGGCTCAAACTGCCAATAAAATGTTACTTAATGTACAGCCCCCTTAAAAAACTTGCATAGCTATGCTTCAACTTCTAATGGCCATAACAGTTCTCAGGCTGTTCATAGGTTATAATCCTCAATTTGGCTTAAATAAAATTTTCCACTTCTTTCTTAGAGCAGCTGATTAACTTTTCATCTACAAAAGAACAGGTGAAAGTAATTGCAGTAAGTGGATATATTTTATAGGAAATGGAAAAAAAAAAGCAAAGCTTATATCCTATTGATTTTCAACCTATACCAGTGTAGCAGGCTGGAAATATTTTGAAGATTGAAAAATAACTATTTGCATATGTGTGCATGTGTGTATATATACACACACACATGCATATATATAATTACAATGATTTTTTATAATAAAATATTTTGTTTTTCAATTTATAAAGGGTTACTTTCCACTCTTTGTAACTACCTCCTTTCCATTTAAGCCTCGTTTCAATTTGCCCATACATCAATCCTTGGTTTATCCCTTGTCAGTCTTAATTTATCATAATTGATTGATACTGACTACTTTAGGAGGAAATTATTTAACTGTGATTGACTGGGGACATTTAACTTTATTGAAAAGAAACAGCAGGGGGAAAATGGAGGAAATAGTAAATGTGCTCATTTGTAAGAAAAAGAGTTCAGACACAGTTTGGCTCCTTGAGCTGAATAAAGGCTTATTGAGATTAAGTTGACATAATTAATTGAATAGAAATTTTACATCCTTTCTTGTAAAATGGAATTAGAGATGAAGATCTTATTTGAAATTTAATAAGACATGAATATGTTCAGAGACTGTATAATGAAATACACATAAATGAAATAAAAATTACCAAGATAATATTTTAAAATCACTTCAGAAATATTTATCCCTGAGACATATTACCTTTGAAGAATTTAGTCAATAGAATAGACTTAACATATTATGTATTTGATATGTATGTATAGTCAGGGAAGATTTTATAACTGGTCACATTTTACCAATAAAAAACTTTTGGTTCAAAGAGATAAAACCTCAGCATTATCAAGTGGCCGTTCAGCCAACAGTCCAGGTCTTCTCACTCTAGAGCCTACTTTGTTGATAATATACTATTGTTTTTCTTCAACATTTCTTTTTCATAACACTCCTTTTGCTCTCCTCAAAATATAGGGTGAAGTGCTCACATTTCTGTTAAAACTAATAAACTGACTACTGAAAATATAGTGGTGGGAGGAGGTAAAATTTTCTGTCTACCATTCTAGGTTCCTCACTAAAAACCTCTTGTAATAAAAGACAGATTAACAAGGTTAAAGCAAACGTAAGTTTAATAGCATCTGTACCTCTATATACAAGAAAGATATCCAGGAAAACTGAGTAACTTCAGAATGACACAAATCATCACCTTAAATATCATCTCCATCTGAAGACAAGAGAGGTTGGGGGTTAAGTTAAGGCCAGTTAAGGGGGGAAACACAGTAAAAAGGGTAAGGCTGTTACACAGTTCAAGTTCTTCTCCACTGATGACTTTCTATAAGTTTAGTTACCCTGCTCTCCTTGGTACAGAGAGGGAGTCACCCTTCCAAACTGCCCTGTCCCTTATAAGAGTGAAAGTCCATTATAAAAGGATAACTTCTACTTTGATTTTAGAGCTTCTTCTGCATCTGTTACTTTTAAATATAACCAACTCAAGATAATCCTTATAGCAAAGAAGTATGTTTGGGGATGGCAAATTCTGTTCCATTCAAAATCACGCATACGTGAGTGCTAAGTCACTTCAAGTGTGTCTGACTCTTTGTGACCCTGTGAACCATAGCCCAGCAGGCTCCTCTGATTCTCCAGGCAAGAATACTGGAGTGGGTTGTCATGCCCTCCTCCAGGGGATCTTCCTGACCCAGGGATTGAACCCGGCTCTCTTATGTCTCCTGCATTGTCAGGCAGGTTCTTTACCACTAGCGCCACCTGGAAAGCCCCTTAAAAGTCATGAGCTGACACTAAATCCCAAATGAAAACTATTTAAACTAGAATTGATATAAATGTACCTTTTCATAATCTAATTGGTAAACAAAATTTGGAAAAAAGAGATAAACTGAATGTATTTATATTTTATTTATTTTTGAATAGCCAATATAAACAAATTTGGAGATATTCCCATTCAAAACTCAGATATCAGTTTCTAGCAATTTCTATCAAAATTTACTTAGATATCAGATATTTAAAGGAAGGCATTATTGTCTCAAAGTGGTTGAGACAGGTACATTAATTATGATCAGTATGTTTGTAAGATTGTAAAAAATATATTTAATTTTGAATTACTTGATTTATGACCCAAATCATAAATAAATACATCCTGATTATAGTGAGAAGTTTAATAGCCAGAAAAGAGGAAATAAACATATCAAGAGGAAGTAGAGACAAAATGAACATTTATCTACACATCCTTCATCACATCCTTATGTTCAAATGCTTTATTTATACTATCATCAAAAAATTCACTTTGTTCTCTCTTAATCTTCTAAAGCTCTTCCTAATGCTTGAAGCACATGGAGATTGGCACCTTCATATTTTTCCTAAATTACACTTTTTTTCCTCAGAATGCTCATTCACTCTAGTATTTCTGCAAGCAAGACTATGTTAATATCCTGTAAGCAGGGAAAAATGCAACCATGTCAAATAGGGATACTATTAGACCACTGAGTTCATAATACATTTAACCTGGTTCTATATAAGTTATGAATACAATCACACACCACCATGGCATGGTTATATATTGGCATATATAGTGAAAAGAATCACACAAACCAATGTTAACATTAAATAAGGAAATAAATTAAGAGTAGAAAGTATTAGGACTGAAAGTAATGACAGTTTTGCATTCATGAGCAATCCTGATTTGCTTTCCCAGTATCATTACTCAGCAGAGTCTGTAAATGTGACATTTTGATGAAGGTTGTCTTCATGTGATTGGTTGCTTTCATTTTTTAGGTGTTAGAAACAGTCCAAGAAACAAAATAATATATCAAGCAGTGCAAGAGAAAATGAATTCAGCAACTTTATGCATAGTATTTTGAGTGATGAAGGCAAACTTGCTAGAAAAAAATTATACTCGCTAATATATAGTCAGCTAATAAAAAAGAAATAATTCTCCAAATCAGTGATATTTAGAAGCAGAAAATAATATTAATATATTCATCCATTTGGTCAATGAACATTATTTTTTATTACCTAGTCTCTTAAAATAGAATCTTATACCCAAAGCACATGCCTTTCTCTCCATGTTGTACAGACTTGGCAAAAATCTTTGGTAAACAGAAAACAGTGCTAAATATTGTTAAACCTGGCATAACAAGATGGCTATTTGTTATAATCGTGTGCAAATGTTTAGTAATGGGATTTGAACGAACTTACATATCTTAGTTCTTAATGTAAATCAAATGAGTAACAGTTATTTTAATGCATCTGTTTGAAGTACCTTCCTAGAATTATTCTTCCAGATTTGTAATTTTGATGAAGGTAAACAAATTTCTATTTGTCAAATTCTTAGTAAAGTTTGAAATTGGAAAGTGTCTTAGAGGTCATGTTGTACACCAGTTTTAAAATAATGCATTGAGTTATGAAGCCTTGGGTGTCTCTACTACTGTCATAGTTTGTAGTACAAATATCTACAAAATTTAGTGCAAAACATGGGAGGAAAATCTGTCTCGGCATCTATCCAGACGGAATATAAAAAAAAATTAAATATTTCTTTTTTGATAAAAACCTAATCACATAACCAAATTCTTATTCTCTCTCTCTCTTTTTTTTTTTTTTTGGTTCTATAAACTGAAAAATTTTGGTTCTATAAACTGAAAAATTGATGCCTTTGAATCAATCTCAGGTAAAAAGTGATTTATATTATTTAATAATTTATTGGCTAAATGTTATCAGATTCACCATAAAATGAATAAAATAAAGCATAATTTTTTAAGAATGGCTAGAAAGCTTCAGAATAATTTGTTTTAATTACACTTTAGAGCATCAGTCAGGTGATAGTGGTTGGAGAGTTCCAGCTATACAAACGGATGTGTGTATGCTTATATGTAGATACTATATGTATTACTTTACATTTTTTCCAGATACAGTTTTCATTGAAGAATATCCATTATATACCTGTATGTGTAATTTTCCACCTAATTGTGGATTTCTTAATATATAAGGCACATGTATAAAATATTTGAAAAATAAAATGACATTTTTAAGTGTGCAAAGAAAAAATTTACATTTTATCTTTTACTTTCACATACATGCAACAACAAGTTAAATGCAGATAGTTGTCAGGATCTGGTGGGTGGGAGAAACGGGGAGATGTAGGTCAAAGGATAACACCTTCCAGTTTTGAGATGAATAAGTTCTGGGGACCTAATGTTCAACATGGTGATTTTAGTTATAATATTATATTATACTTGAAAATTTTTAAGAGAGTAGATTTTAAGTGTACACACACATACAAAAGATAACTATGTAAGGAGATGAATATGTTAATTAACATGACTGTGGTCATCATTTCACGATGTACACATATATTAATCATCACATTATACACCTTAAAAAATCTTGTTGTCCAAGCTAAATATATTTATGTAATTTTTATTTGTCACTCATCCTTCAATACAGCTGGGTAAAACGTCAAAAACAAACAGATAAAACTTTTCTGAGAAAATCAGGGACAACAAAATATTTAAAGAGTTGCTTTAGCTTACAGACATCTACTGTGTTAGCTAAGGTAATTGGCATGATATAACCAAATCCTTAGCAGACCTAAGACAAGCTGCAAAAATAGAGATAAATTTCCAAGGATCTTGGAACAAAATTCCATCTTCAAACCCAGGGTCACGGACTCATTATTCACTCATAAATTCCAGGATCTCCTCCACTATATCCACCAACAGGCGAAGGGCCATGCCTGTCCTGAGTTCAACCAGCAGCATCTCTACTTGCAGGAATTACTCCTTTACCTTTTGCCTCTACTAAATGGTGGACCACATCCACCACCATCAAGTTTGCTTGTCTCCTGTGCCAGGATACAAAGGTCCTATGTCGCTAAATTGCCTTTAACACCAGGACTATTTGTTATGTAAAATGAGCCAAGAAGGAAAAGAGGACAGTAATACTAGCCCCAAATCAGCCCTAATTCTCTATAGTCTCTGAAACGCAAGATCAAAACAGAATATTTAAAGGTTCATGAGTTTTCTCTTGGGAGATAACAGGGCCTACAACAGAGGTGATGCAAATGATCACATTTGACTGCAGTGCATCACTGTTTAATTAAGGATATCAGAGGCATGGATATTATATCAGCAAGCTTGATGTGCACCAGAGCAGTGAAACTTTATTTTCTTCTAGTGGGCAAGCCCATTTAAAGGGAAATCTGCTTCTCACTAGTTGATAATGTACAAATGAATTTCTGCATTTTCATAAGACTCTCTCAGAAACTGTAGAATTTGGTTATTACTGGCATGACTGACTTTCTCATTAAAATACAAAATGGCAAGCCTACACATCATACCATTTTTTAGCTATATGCTAATATCTGCCAAAACAAAAATCAAACAGCAAATACAAAACCTCTAATTTGCTTTTTTACCTATTCTAAATTGAAACAAACTTAAATGCAGGTTTAATGTTTCCTTTTTCCCCAAAGGAATATAAAAATGCACTCTGATATATTTTGTGTGCATTTTAAAATATGTTTATATGTTTTATATATAATCCCAGACATATAAACACAAACACATATGTGTGTATTTGCGATATGTACTTCCCAACATTCACTTCCCTTGTGACTTCCCGCATGGCTCAGTTGGTAAAGAAACTGCTTACAATGCAGGAGACCTGGGCTTGATTCCAGGGTCGGGAAGATCCCCTGGAGAAAGAAATGGCTACCCACTCCAGTGTTCTTGCCTGAGGAATCCCATGGACAGAGGATTCTGCCAGGCTACAGTCCATGGGGTCCCAAGAGTTGGACACGACTTAATGACTAAACCACTAACATTCACTAGATTATTTTTTCCCCCAGAGAATTTTCCTAAATTCAGTTGTGCACGGTTTGTAAATAATCTTTCCAGCCAGCACAGGTACTTACACCCTCAGAGCTAAAAATGACATCAAGTCAAGTCTAAGGAAACTAAACTAAACATTAGGTAGAAACAGCAAGAGAGAGAGAGAGAAAGAACAAGTGAATTAGTGAGTTATTTCCACAGTCAGAGCTGTGGCAAAATTTACAGCCCTAGATTCAGTGACTTAAATCAAGGAGAGGGATATTAATCACTCTATGGCCAGCAGGTTGGCCAGTGTCCAACCTCTAACCTCTGGGCTTTCAGCCTCTAGGTTCCAGGCTACAGACGGACTTCCTATTTACTTCTTGGACCAGCAGCAGCTGCAGGGAGCACGACGACAGCAATCACCTCCACATGTCTTAATTTGAGACTGGGGCTGAGAAATGTCCTCATGGCGAGTCACTGGAATATAATTCAGCAAGTGTAACACTGCCAACGTAACTTCATAGTTCTCTTGTTATTTACTGCACGCTAAGTTACTTAAGTCGCGTCCGACTCTTAAACCTTATGGACTGTAAGCGACGCACCAGGCTCCTCTGTCCATGGGATTCTCCAGGCAAGAATACTGGAGTGAGTTGGAATTTCCTCCTCCAGGGGATCTTCCCATCTCGAGGATCAAACCTGTGTCTCTTACATCTCCTGTATCACCGGGCGGGTTCTTTACCACTATCGCCACCTGGTGGTCACAATCTATATTTCAGTTTAACTTTCTTGAATAATTTGGATTTCTTTTTTAGAAGTGGATATGATTTTTGCCTTTTCTTATAATTTTTTAACATTTTTTATTTTGGCAATGAGTTTTCAAGATTTAATATTTGGAGGCAATATACAACAGATTTTTTCCCCTCTATAGGAGGATAATGTTTAGGAGAGAAACCTTGTCTCCTCCGCGCTCTTTACTTTGAAGTTTTTAAAATTAAGCTAAAGTAACAAGCACTCTCATAAATAACAGTTTGTTATTTACTAATAGATTTAAAGTTTCACAAAATAGTAACCATGAGAGATGTCTAATTAAAATGTAATAATTTGATTTTACACAATTCTGTTGAATTACAGATTTGAGAGAAACATCTCAATTCCAAGGTTATGTAGGGCACATGCTGGCATGCAGGTGAGCATTTGCACATGTTTGTGTGTGTGTGTACATAAATACACACACTCAAACATATGTTTCCTATGGCCATACCTTTTATGATCAGTTTTATGGCCAGTTTTAACTTTTAATATCACTCATACTTAAACATTTTGGACAAATATTTGAATTATTGGGAATATTTTGCTACTGTAATAAGATTCTTTCCATTCTTTTTTCCCTCCTCTTATCTCTATGCAGTGTCCTTGCTAACTGATCTTCTTTGCTGACTGCATTCCTCTAAATCAAATTATGAGGACAGCAATTATAATGTTTAGCAATTTTAATGAAGTTTTGCTACTGCCATAATAAGGGTGGCCCTGTAACATCGAAGTAACTGTATCAAGCTCTCTTTGTGTTGAAATAAGAAACTACTTTACTCCTCAATAAGGACCAATTAAATTTAGGAAATGTAAAGTACTGTAAGTCTCAGTGAAGTACATGTCTTGGGAAAGGACTTCAAGAATATATTATACTTTATGGCTTATAAACTTGGCTGCTAATAAGAATCACCTGGGAGCTTTGTTAATAATACAGATTCCCAAGACACAATCCAGACTTAATGAAGCAGATTCTCCAGAGAAGGGGCATGGGAATTATGTTTTTAATAAGTGTCTCAAATGATGTGTATTCTCTGATGATTACATTTGAAACTGAAGTTCAAGACTAGATGTACCACATGGCTGATAATAATAAGTAGTGGGAGTCCTCATTTTGTGTTAAGACACTTAGTTTTCACAGCAGATGAGGAACTATTGAATATTTTGATTATGAATGAATGAGAAGCTGTGTACCATAGAAAGAAAACTCTGACAGCATGCGATAAATGGTGGTCAAGGCAAGAAGGACAATAAGTGACATTTGTGACCCAGATGTCCAGTGAGGAAGACACAGCTGTGGGGCACTTAGAAAAGAAAGGATGATTGTAAAATATAAGAGGAAGTAGCCTTAACCCACTTGCTGACTAAATATCAGAGATGAGAGTAATCTGTTTAGTTTGCACAGGCTGCCAAAACAAAATACCACAGACTGTGTGACTTAACAAAAATTAGTCCTGGAGATTAGAGTCCAAGATCAAGGTGTCAGCAAGTTTGTTTTCTCCTGAGGCCCCTTTCCGTGGCTTGTAAGTGGCCATCTTAGTCATCTCACAATGGCTTTAGGTGCGTAAGTCCAGTGTCTCCTTCTGAGTCCAAAGTTCCTCTTATAAGGACACCAGTGAAATTAGATTAAAGCCCAACCAAAGGGCCTTATCTTAATGTTCAGTTCAGTTCAGTTGCTCAGTCATGTCCAATTCTTTGTGACCCCACGGAGTGCATCACGCCAGGCCTCCCTGTCCATCATCACCTCTTAAAATGTCTCATCTTCAAATACAGTCACAGTCTGGAGCTCTGGAAGTTAGGGTTTCAATGTATGAATTTTGGAGGATATCACAATGTATGAATTTGTCACGAATTTCATGACATGTATGAAGCTTAAAACACTTCAAGCATGATGATTCTGAAAACTGATTAGGTGTTGATGCCCTACTCCAAGATAAATAAAACATATAAAAGACAAGCAGTACGGATAACAAAGTGTTTGAACGTATCATGGTGAATTGAGTGTGGGAAATTAGAAGAGAGATGCAGGTAGACAACAGATGCTTGTATGTGCATAGGAATGTGTGCACACGGGTTCACTATAGATAGTAACAATACTGAATTTGAACTTGGTGCAGAATTCTAGCATTCTTAGGGGTATTGCATGGGCTGCATTATCTACAGTATTGTATAGTAACAACTAGAAGAGACAGTATACTTCACTGATGCTTGTCTGGTAATATCACTTTTGTGTTATAATGAAAATTTATTGTGATGTACAAAACTTGTGTTTTTTTATATATAAATGAGTGTAGTTAGATTAGAGCTTCCCAGGGGGCTCAGTGGTAAAGAATCTGCCTGTCAACGGAGAAGACACAGGTTTGATCCCTGGGTCAGGAAGATCCCCTGGAGAAGGAAATGGCAACCCACTCCAGTATCCTTGCCTGGGAAATTCCATGGACAGAGGGGACTAGTGGGCTACAGTCCACAGGGTTACCAAAGAGTCGGACATGGCTTGGTGACTAAACAACAAATAGATTAGTGTTGCAGTAATGCCTGTTTTCATCTGTAAATAGTTAAGCATGTACACAAGGCACAATTTCTGATTTGTTGCTGTGTTCCATCTCATTTTTTTTTTGACTTCTATTCTTAAAGCACTCAGTTTTGCTTTAAATTTTATGTACCTTATTTCTGAGTTAGATTTGCACACGTGTACAAAAAGTTCATATTTATGTATTGCACATAATCATGCTACTCAGCATTGATACTATATTGTGTGTTATGTAAATAAGAAGACATATGTATGTAAATAAGAAGACATATGTACAGAGGGAAAATTTATAAACTTCAGGAAAAACTGATGAGTAGTGTTTATAGTTACACTTCAGAATATTCTAAAGTGTTATCATTGATTAACTTAAAAAATTCCATTTTCCCCCTATGCATATATGTTAAGCGTGTAACCAGTAAGTTTAACCTCCTCTTAGTGATAAAGGCTTAATTGTGTGCTTCATTAGTTTAAGCTTAGACATTATTTACTTTCTCTGGTTCCCTGATTTGTGGTGTTCCTTACTGTGGCTGGATGAAAAATAGAGTGGTTTGTTAGGTATTTCTGCACTAGCACAGTCTTCATTGACTTCCTTGATTGTCTTTTTCAGAGAGAAACTGGTGTTGTGGCTATTTTACACATTTTGAAGCTCCTATTTCTTTTTTTAAAATTAATGCTCCATTAAATGATTTAGAAAGAATTACTCATTAAATTAGAACATTCAAGACAATGTTTTACAAACAGTTTTCAAATCTGATTTACAAACCATATATTTACAATATAAACAAATGCATATTTGCCTGAGAGAATAACATTCCAAACAAAAATTTAGTACCATATACATACATACATATATATATACATACACACACACACACACACACACACACACACACACACATATATACACACACAAGGGAACACTAATAGACCACACACAAAAAAAATGAAATTCTGCCACTTGCAACAATATGGATGGATCTTGAAGTTTTATGTTATGTGAAATAAGTCAGACAGAAAAAGACAAATAACATATTATTTGACTCATATATGAAATGTATAAACAAAATATGAAATAAACAAAAGCAAATTTATAGATAAAGAGACCAGGTTGGTGGTTACCAGGTGAAAAGTGGGTTGGGGATGTGGCTGAAATGACTGAAAGAGGTCAGCTGTGTGGTGATGGATGGCAACTAGAATTGTGGTAGTGACCACTTTGTCTCCATCTGTCACAGATGTAGGATTATAATGCAGTACAAGAAAAGAAAAATAAGTAACTCAGAAAAAATTCTAGACCTCAATCTATGAAAGAATCATATAAAGCAATATGAAACAGAAAGCATTCAGGAAAATCTCTTAAATTATATCCAGTTATTTTTTTTCTCCCAGAAATATGAGAATGCCAACAGAATTGAGTCATCACTCTGCAAAAGAATCTCTGAAATGCAAATCTATGTACTAGTGCCATACTATTGCCACAGAGTATCTCTTTATACATAAATACTAATTTAATACAAGCAGCCTGTTACTCTTGATATAGTCTATATTTTAGAGAAAACACAGTAACATTTTTCTTAAGTACTTTTAGAAGAAAAAATTTAATAATGAAGAGTGAAGCTTCTCTCTTGCTTGGGATTTTACATTGTTTCTAGATTTTCTTTTCTTGGAAAGACAAATCTCAATTATAGTATCTATATTATTATACCAAGAACACAAAACAACCCCTCTCCCAAATCCTAAAACATTATTCTCAGTTCAAGTCAAGTTAGGTGGAAAACTATACATACATTTATAATGTTGTCAGTGGAACTATTATTTGAATATTCATATTAATTTATTTTCCATGAAGGAAATGAACAATTAATTATCAAAGTATGGGGGAAAACCCTCTATGGCTTCAAGGGTACACTATAAATGTTTTGTTGTTATTCATCCTGGACCATCTGCATGATGGCAATAAATCAGTAAAAAATATGCCCATGTGTTTCTTTAATTCTGTTCATCTCCTCCCTCAAATTGTTTTTGACTTCCCACTGATGATAATTATATTTACTTATATAAGTATGGCAGAAAATATCATTGTGTCTTTCTTTCTAGGTCAATAACCTGGCAATGTTTTCTTGATTATGGCTTTCATTGCTTTAGGGTTATCTTCATAAATCTTGTGAACCAGGTCACTATATCTTTTTGGATAAAGTTGCAAAATATTTTTTAAAGTTTTTTTTCCCCCCATAGTGTTTATTCTAGCTAGTATTCCCCCTCATCTTGCAAAAGAACCATGCACAGAGTCCACTTTCAAGAGGTAGACCGCATCAAGACCACATGAACATCTTTTTGCCATTGAATCACCCAAACACCTGGACAAGGTGTTGTCTCTCTGGTTGTCTCCAAGATATTGCTACATTCTAGTTCTAACTGGACACAAATTCATGTTTTCTAGATATTTCCCCATGGAGTATTTTTGTGTTAACATTCAGAGGAATGATATAACTTGCTTATTTAAAACAAATTTGTTGGTTTAAGAGATATTGCTTTGCCTAATATTAGAAAATGTGCATACACAAATAGAAATTCAGCATTGACTTAAAACAAATAGTGACAAGGTATTTCTCCAGAAAAGATGGGTTTATTTGAGATTACCAGAGAACTGAAACTTAGAGTCTGCAACCATGGCAAGCCATGTGCAATTTCCCACACAAAGAGGGAAAGAGAATGCTTTATGAGAGAAAACAGAAGTTGGAAGGGCTAGAGTGAACAGAGTTCATAGTTTTCCATGGGTGAGTCCTTGAGAGGAAAGAAGAGTATTTTTTTCCTATTGGATTCTGCTGTCATTGCAGTCTTCCAACTCTATTTATTTCTGTTTAGTTTTTATATTTCTTCCTTTGATAAAGATGGGAGGAGAAAGTGCACAGATTGGAAAAATATTGAGGTCTCATTCAAGTAACAAAGAGTGCACACTTCCCCCCATTTCATCCTGGTCCTTTTCAATAGAGGAAAAGGTCCTCTTTGAGTCCATTGATAAACATAGAGTTAAAAGTTATCTGGGTGATATCAACATCTGAGGGAAAACTAGAATTTTCTTTAAAAACAATCAAAAGTTGATCGTAATAGTCATGAACAGATGCATCAGATTTTTGTGTGCAAGCTTGAATTTTGTTTTAATCAGTAGGCTCAAAAAATCTCTAGGAATTACTCAGTGAAGTCACCTAGTGATTAAGCATGATCATATAATAAGTTAGCAGGCTAGTCTCCTGGTTCTAATTATAGAGATCCTTCAGGATTTTCCCAGTAGTTTTTAAATCTAACACTCAGCCTGACCTTTGCTGACAAGCATATGAACTGGCTGATATAAGTCAGAGAAACCAGGTTGATATGTTTGAATGGCTATATTAAATTCTTCAGCAGATATGGGAGAATTTTTGATTACTATGGGGAAATCTTTGGCTATGACTTGCAGTTCAACTTTAGTCCAGGGAGTATAAGAAATTAAAGTTTAGCTTCTGGATCCTCAGAAGGCCTAGTTTTAAAAAAGGAACAGGTTCTGAAGAAAAGGGAGTAGTGAAAATTTCAGGAAAAGGGAAAGTTTGGAGAAAGAATTAATATGTGGGAACTGAGGATATAGACAAGGCATAAGGGGCATATAAGGGAAGCAGAAAAAAATGGGGCCACAGGGAAAGCCTGAGACAAAGAAGACAAAGAAGAAGAGCTTGGGGCTTAAGGAGCCATTTAATCCTTTTTATAATTGTTTGCCTCAGCGAATCTTAAAAATCTTATTTTGCAGAGAGGCAATTTTCGACTACTGATCATGCTGGAATAGCAATCAAAATAAGCATTCCACTCAGTTTTGGAAATTTTTGAGTTATGATAGTCCAATTCAGTTTTAAGGCAGTTATATTTGGGAATTTCAAAAGTTCCTCATTGATATTCTAAATCGCCTTTGGTTAAATCAGCCTGTTTGGTTTGAAATGGGAATAAGAAAGAAATGTAGTTTTAAAACATAAAATAGGCTGGATTTTCTGTAGGGGTGGTACCCTCAAAATATTTAGATAATTGGGATCCCATGTTTCAGAAGTTTTTCTCTAGAGTAAAAGAACAGTTTTTAAACTGCTCAAACAGCTTACAGCTCAAACAGCTCATTCAAACAGCCTGCAGGCTTAACACTAGACAGTTCTAAGGAGACAGCTTGGTTGCAGAAAAGCCAGGATGAAGGCTTTTTCAGCCAGGTTTCAGAGAACAACCCCTTCCAAACAAACAGGCCAAAGTCTGAGAAACCTGCAGAGTTTCAGAGAAGTAGCCCTAATTCCCAGAGGAACTAGGCTGAAGGCATTTTCAGAAAGTTTCATTTGTAAGAGTCTGATCTCAAAATCAGACAAACAAGTACTCACATACAGAACAAGACCTCAAACAGAAAGACAAGACCTTAAAATAGATGCTAAATAAAGCCCAGATCACTTCAAACACAAGTAGGGCATATGTTCAGATCCAGGAGAAAGACTACTCTTTAAACACTAGAGTTGGAGAGAAAAGCCATGGAGTAACAATAGGCTCAATTGTGGGTTCTTCGTCTGTTTGCTCACCAGCCCTGGAGCTGTTGGGGGTCTTCGCTGGTCACTGTTCAGTTCAGTTTAGTTCAGTCACTCAGTTGTGTCCAACTCTTTGTGACCCCACAGACTGCAGCACGCCAGGCTTCCCTGTCCAAGACCAACTCCCAGAACTTGCTCAAATTCATGTCCATCAAGTCGGTGATGCCATCCAACCATCTTATCTTCTGTCATCCCCTTCTCCTCCTGCCTTTAATCTTTCCCAGCATCAGGGTCTTTGTATGGGCCACTGACATATTGACTGAAAACAATTAGACTGTCAGACTATTCTACAGCAAATATTGTGTGTGTGTGTGTGTGTGTGTTGGAGGGGATCAGCTGAGAATTACAACATGGACTATAATCATGGTGAGCCACATATGAGTCCCTACACAGCAAGGGAAGAAGAGAACTTTCACAGAGGGGAAAAGAAGCTGGGAGGGCTACAGGAAAGAAAGAGTCTGGGTTTTCATTGACTGAGTCCTTGCCAGGAAAGAAGAGAAGTCTTTCTCCTTCCTTTTGGGTTCTGCTATCATCATCTCTCCCACTTCTGGCCTCCAGACTCTATTTAACTGAGGTCTCTTTGTTGATTTTTTTTTTTTTTAACATAAAAAGTTTCAGTAATATGTTCAAGATTGCTGTGTTTGAGTTGTAAAATACATTCACTTGTCTTTGTTCCATAATTTTCCCAATACACCATGATTCCTAGGTTGGGAAGATCCTCTGGAGGAGGGCATGGTAACCTACTCCAGTATTCTTGCCTGGAGAATCCCCATTGATAGAGGAACCTGGCAGGCTATAGTCCATAGGGCCATAAAGAGTTGGACATGACTAAAGCAACTTAGCATGCACACATGCGCCTAAGGCAGGTATTATTTATTTGCTGACAAAAGTTAACATGTTCCAGAATCTTTTCTAAAGTAGTCTAGTGATGTCATTTAATGTTTTTATGCATTAACTATTTTGAACTTTGTATTATTTGTAGTGATTCTATCAGTTTTGGGCTAGCTTTACACTTTCAAACCAAGTCTTGTTTTTTGGTAAGATTCTGTATGTTCCAAAGTTTCAGTAAACATAAACTCTCTATATGAACATTGTATAAATCCAATATAAGTCAATCAGAAAATGGCATTTGTGTTAATTTTACATAGAGCTTTATAGTTATTTGCTACTCATCTTCTAATCTGAAGGTTACTGTAATTACATTTGTTCCCCAAATATTTGCATTGATTAGGGCTTAATGACATCTGACTCTTATATATTGGATTTTTGTAAATTTCTCATTTTTCAAATCCAAAGTAATTTATCAAAACATTGAATTTGCTCTTTACGTTTTGTTGCTGTTGTTCAGTTGCTAAGCCCTGTCTGACTCTGCAACCCCATGGACTATAGCATACCAGGCTCCTCTGTCCTCCAGTATCTCCCAGAGTTTGCTCAAATTCATGTGCATTGACTCAGTGATGCTGCCCAACATCTTATTCTCTGTCTTTTGTCTTCAACTTTTCCCAGCATCAGGGTCTTTTCCAATCAGTCAGCTCTTCACATCAGTTTAGTTTCCATTTAATTTAAATAGGCACTAAGAATTTCCAAATAAATTCTTCCACGTGTGACCTTGTATGATTTCTGACTCATAATGAACTGACTAATTGATATTGATATGTCTACAATGCATTTTCTACTAAACATGTAAAAATAGAACAATTTTGCCATTACCACCTTGTTAACTACGAAAACAATGTGCAGTGTAAAAACTGTGAGTTGAATTTTATTCAGTGTCTTACTGAGGACTAAAGCACAGACACCAACCTCTCAGGTAGCTTTGAGGAACTACTCTGAAGAAGTTGGGGGAAAGTCTGTGTGTATATATATATGTATATATACATACATACACACATATATATATATGAATTTTTTTTTTTACTAGGAAATATGTGTAGCAGAAAGCCTCATCCTATTAAAAGATTGTTGCTAGTCACACACATACACACACACACACACACACACACCTGGATATCTCAAGATAACGATTTTAGAGCTCATTTATATATAGGAAAATACAACAGTCTGAAGTCATTGATCTCCTTCCTTGGATATGAGTCTTAACTGTCTAGACACTCATATATCCAAACACAGAATTCTGTATCCCTAGCTCCTTCAGTTGTACTGTTGGTTTGTGTGGCTAATGGCTTTACCCTTATAGGACTAGAAAGATGGGCAACACTGTTTACAAACTTATCATCCTAGGGGAGAAAGAATAATTTTCCCTTTAGCTTTCAGAATTCTTGACAGACTCCCCTGTGAGAAAAGACAATCACAGGAGTAAAAACAGAATTTTAATAAGATGTATACCTCTTGTATACAAGGAAGACACCAAGGAAAACTTAGCAACTCTTTGAATTGGGCCAAGCCATCACCTTAAGTACCATCTCCATCTAAAGACAAAAGATATTGTTGAGGGAGGGAGACCAGTTATGGGAGGTGACCAGGAAAACACAATAAAAAAGGGCAAAATTATGATGCAGATTTAAGTCAATACCTTCTCCCTTGATAAGAATTTCTAGAGACTTAGTCATGCTCTTCTTCCTGGCACAGAGTAACATATTCTTACAGATGGAGATTTCCCTTATAAATATAAATGTCTCTTATAAATGGGTAACTTCTACTCGGATTTCAGAGCTTCCCTTGTGTCTCTGTTTTCTCAAAATAGCTAGTTGAAGACAATCCTTATGTCAAAGAGACATATTTGGGGGTAGTGAATTCTGCCCCCCTTCATCACTGATCCCACTCCTCTCCCACTCTTTCACAAGATGGTAAATGACAACATTACCCACTTGTTCAAGTGAAAACTTGGGATTCGACTTTGATTTCCCTTTCCCACACATCTCAGTTCACATCATGAATAAATCCTATATGCTTTGCAATAAAATAAATCCAAAACTTGAACAATCATGTTTTGTCCAACACATTAGCATTTTTATGCTTATGATAACAGGACCATTTCTTTTCTCACTCTGCTTTTTACTACAAAGACAGGTCTCAGCTAGCCTGCTAAATTTCAGAGTCTACTTGTAGTATAGTCAAGATCTGGCCTCTGCAAACAAAATCAGCCTAGACTACCCAGCCCACCAACTAACTTGCTGATATCAGCTGGACTGTCACAGTTAGTTGGGTAGAAATATCCTGGGTTTACCAAATGGCACTAGTGGTAAAGAATCTGCCTGCCAGGGGGACATAAGAGATGTGAGATCAAGCCCTGGAGGAGGGCATGGCAACCCACTCCAGTATTCTTGCCTGGAGAAAACCACGGACAGGGAGGCCTGGTTGGCTACAGTCCAATAAGTTCAAAAAGAGTAGGATATAACTGAAGCAACTTTAGCACTCATGTACATGGAGCACACAGATATTCTACAAACCTTAACAGATAAGTAAATTAGCACTTTATACTGATATTGTAATATAGTAGAGTAACTGATTTTTGTATTGATTATACATTTAAAAGCTAAGGCTATTTGTAACAGTTTTCTATGGAATTATAATTATTCTCTTTTTTTTTTTCCAGTTTTAAAAACTCTTCATGAAACTTTAATAACCCACTTGTGCCTGTTTAAATAATGTGTTGAAGCTTATTGTTTTTGTTGGGGGAGTATAATTTCCTTGGTTCTGTCTTGCAGCAGTAAAAAATCTTGAAGTGATGGGTGGAATAGTGTTACAGCTCAGATTTATTTGGAAAGCAAAGAAAAAACATCCTGGAGGCGTGAGGGCAGGTGGACCCAAAAGACGTCAGGAGAAGAGACGCCCCCCAGCTCAATTTTGGCTCCTCTTTTTATATGTTTTTTTTCTCCTCCCCCCTGAACCTGCCCCATGTAAATTAGGCTAGCCAGGAGGGCTTTTTTTTTTTTTTTTTTCACATGAGGTCCTTACTCAGGTCCTCTGACCTTCCTTTTTTCTATTTTTGTGGGTTTTTCCCTTCTTTGTTTTTTAGCCACCACCATTCTGGGCTCCTTTTTCCTATTCTAACTACCTAACATTTTGAAAAAATAACTGTTAGTTTCAAAAGTAATGCTCCTAAAAATGGAATTAATATATGTCCAATGGATGGCTTTTGAAGTAAAATCCATTTAATATTTTCAAATTTAAATATCTTTCTTGGTAAGTGGATTCTGCACCTCTTTACTTAGTTCCCAACCATCAATTTGGCTTTTGCCTTTGAACAGTAATGCCATTTATGATCCATAAGCAAGCTTGCATTTAGTTAGTATGTTGGATGAGAGTCATCTATATTTACTGTCACATGCAGCAGCAGAACTCTTGAATCTATGAAAATAAATTTACTATAACTGTCTTCAAAATGGGCTTTTACAAAAAGAACAAAGAAAGCAGTCCAGTATCACACTGCTGTATTAATTTTGAAAGTAGTTTTAATTAGTACAACTCCACATATTAAAGTGTCATCCAGGGATAGCCTGTGTGAATTTTGACTATAGCTATAACCAAAGTAAAAACTGATATTTTGACAGGAAAGAAGTAGGAAAGCCAGAAGAGGATTAAACATCTAGTTTAGCTTTAGGAAGTAATTTGAATGTTAATGAGCAATGATTCTTCTAAATACCTTTTGTGTGTTAAATACACTAGAGAAGGAAGGTAGAATAACAGAATAAACTCAAATCTAAGTGTTAAAAAGTGAAAATGTTAGTCGCTCAGTCATGTCTGGCTCTTTGTGACCCATGGACTGTAACCCACCAGGCTTCTCTGTCCATGGAATTCTGCAAGCAAGAATACTGGAGTGGGTAATGATTTCTTCTCTAGGGACTCTTCCTGGACCCAGGGTTTGAACTTGGCTATCCCATATTGCAGGCAAAACTCAAATCTAAGTACTTCATGGCAAATAGATGGGGAAACAGTGGAAACAGTGGCTGACTTTCTTTTTGGGGGCTCCAAAATCACTGCAGATGGTGATTGCAGCCATGAAATTAAAAGACACTTACTCCTTGGAAAGAAAGTTATGACCAACCAAGATAGCATATTAAAAAGCAGAGACATTACTTTACCAACAAAGGTCCATCTAGTCAAGGCTATGGTTTTTCCAGTAGTCATGTATGGATCTGAGAGTTGGACTATAAAGAAAGCTGAGCACCGAAGAATTGATGCTTTTGAACTGTGGTGCTGGAGAAGACTCTTGAGAGTCCCTTGGACTGCAAGGAGATCCAATCAGTCCATCTGAAAAGAGATCAGTCCTGGGTGTTCATTGGAAGGACTGATACTGAAGCTGAAACTCCAATACTTTGGCCACCTGATGCAAAGAGCTGAATCATTTGAAAAGACCCTGATGCAGGGAAAGATTGAGGGCGGGAGAAGAAGGGGACGACAGAGGATGAGATGGTTGGATGGCATCACCGACGCAATGGACATGGGTTTGGGTGGACTCCAGGAATTGGTGATGGACAGGGAGGCTTGGCGTGCTGTGGATCATGGGGTTGCAAAGAGTCGGACACGACTGAGTGACTGAAATTAAATGAACTGAAGTACTTATTAAAATCAATAATTTTTAGAAGAATTGAAAATAAAAACATGGTCTGTGCTTATAACTGGAATTACTGCGAGAACCACATAGGATTTAGCTGATGACTCTAGAAGTTTGTACACTACATGAACTATTTACTGATATAAGCAGATTGTATATCCTGATGATGCAAAGTAAAGTTTCTACAAAACGAGAAAATGAATTTGCTGGAAATATATCTACTACTGCTTTAGCTTTCTTATGGAGAATAAAATCTTTCAAGAAGACATGAAAAAAAGATTTCTGGAAGAAATATAGTGAATTTTTTTGTCATATAGTAGAGAGAATTCAAAAGGAAAAACATTTGAAGAAAGGTGAACGGAGAAACGCAGTATATAGGGCATCCAACAAGAATGATAATATGAATGTGGATTATCAATATATTAATTGGCATGCATAATTTCACAAAGTACAAGAATTTTGACCATGTGGATTAATTCGAATGAGTGATTCAAAATACTGGAGTGGAAATGACATGTTTATAATGGTCAATAAAAATTAAAATAATTTAACAGTATGTGAGTATAGGGCAAAAAACTTGGAGCCGTAGACTCCACTGGAAGTGTAGTATCATGTACTATGTCCAGGGTAATTGGCAAGCCACATGAAGGAGATAAAATATCTCTTGATGGAAACATTAAAACTTTTGGATATGGAAAACATACAAATGGACTTAAGTTCAGTCTCTCAGTCTTGTCTGACTATTTGCAACTCCATAGACTGCAGTATGCCAGGCTTCCCTATCCATTACCAATTCCCGGAGCTTTCTCAAACTCAAGTGCATAGAGTCAGTGATGCCATTCAACCATCTCATCCTCTTTTATCCCCTTCTCCCTCCTGCCTTCAAAAGGACTTAATTGGGCTTAAATGGGAAAGATATGAAAAGATATCTAAAATATTGGGATGAATAGCTTCACAGTTAAGTGAGGAAGAGAAATGATAAAACATTTTAATTATTATGGCATGTAATATATGCTGATGGAGACTTGAATAGATTCATATGAGAGTTGACAAGCAAACATAAACTGCTGGATGTGGAATGATTTGATAATGATCTGATAACATTCATGGATATATAGCAAAAAATCTCCCAATAAAATTATTGAGTAGAGAATGTTCCTGATACATGGGAAAACATGTGGCCAGGTACAGAAGTTTACAATAGCATTTGATATCTAGGTAACAGTCAATAGTGATGTGTACAGAAAATGGCAAAAAATGTGCTTTATATATACACAAGTCTCGTCATGCAAGATTTCCGTGCCGGTCAAACAATTTGAAATTTATCATGAAAGGTTTGTGGAAAGAAGGCAAATAATATCACTACATTTGTAACTGGAAAAACACCACTTTAGTCGTGGTTTACAGAATGAATTTTAAAGGGCAACAGCAGGAGACAGTGTAGTAAATTGTTGAAGTAATCCTTGAGAATGTTGATAAGAAATTTAACAACAATGCTGATCAGAGTGGAAAATTGAAAAGTCAAGAGATAATTGGGGTACTGCCCTCTATCTTTTGCTTTCTACAGGAAAGCTAGGCATACATTTTTAAAATATGAACTGTATCAAGATGGTCAACTATTCAAAACCTCTTAATACCATCTCTCCCTCCACTTGCAGTAAAAATCAAAGGACCTTTACTGACATTTTTTATGTCATCATCAACCACTCTGGGTTTCACTGGTAGCTCAGACAGTAAACAATCTGCTTACAATTAGGAGACCTGGGTTTGATCCCTGGGTCTGGAATATCCTCTGGGGAAGGGTATGGCTAACCACTCTAGTATTTTTGCCTGCAGAATTCCATGGACAGAGAAGCCTGGCAGGCTACAGTCCATGGGTCACAAAGAGTGGACAAGAGTGAGCAACTAACACTTTCACTTTTCAACTACTCTGCCCATCACTTATCCTTTTCCAGCCACAGTGAGTTCTTTGATCTTTCTCAAAGAAAAGCAATGCAAAGGAATGCTCAAACTATCACACAATTGCACTCATCTCACATGCTAGTGAAGTAATGCTCAAAATTCTCCAAGCCAGGCTTCAGCAATATGTGAACTGTGAATTTCCAGATGTTGAAGCTGGTTTTAAAAAAGGCAGAGGAACCAGAGATCAAATCGCCAACATCAGCTGGATCATTGAAAAAGCAAAAGAGTTCCAGAAAAAAATATCTATTTCTGCTTTATTGACTATGCCAAAGCCTTTGGCTGTGTGGATCTCAATAAACTGTGGAAAATTCTGAAAGAAATGGGACTATCAGACCAACTGACCTGCCTTTTGAGAAATCATCATGCAGGTCAGGAAGCCATAGTTAGAACAGGACATGCAACAACAGACTGGTTCCAAATAGGAAAAAGAGTACATCAAGGCTGTATATTGTCACCCTGCTTATTTAACTTATATACAGAGTACGTCATGAGAAATGCTGGGCTGGATGAAGCACAAGCTGGAATCAAGATTGGTGGCAGAAATACCAATAACCCCAGATATGCAGATGATACCACCCTTATGGCAGAAAGTGAAGAAGAACTAAAGAGCCTCTTGATGAAAGTGAAAGAGGAGAGTGAAAAAGTTGGCTTAAAGCTCAATATTCAGGAAACTAAGATCATGGCATCTGGTCCCATCACTTCATGGCAAATAGATGGGGAGACAGTGGAAACAGTGGCTGACTTTGTTTTTTTGGGCTCTGAAATCACTGTGGATGGTGACTGAAGCCATGAAATTAAAAGACGCTTACTCCTTGGAAAGAAAGTTATGACCTACCAAGACAGCTTATTAAAAAGCAGAGACATTACTTTGCCAACAAAGGTCTGTCTTGTCAAGACTATGGTTCTACCAGTAGTCATGTATGGATGTGAGAATTGGACTATAAAGAAAGCTGAGGGCTGAAAAATTGATGCATTTGAACTGTGGTGTTGGAGAAGACTCTTGAGAGTCCCTTGGACTGCAAGGAGATCCAACCAGTCCAACCTAAAGGAAATCAGTCCTGAATATTCTTTGGAAGGACTGAAGCTGAAGCTGAAACTCCAATACTTTTGGCCACCTGATGCAAAATGCTGACTCTTTTGAAAAAACCCTGATGCTGAGAAAGATTGAAGGCAGGAGGAGAAGGGGATGACAGAGGATGAGATGGTTGGATGGCATCACCGACTCAATGGACATGAGTCTGGGTAAGCTCCGGGAGTTTGTGATGGACGGGGGGACTGGCATGTTGTAGTCCACGGGGTAGCAAAGAGCTGGACACGACTGTGTGACTGAACTGAACTGAAACCTGCTTAGAACTGTCTAAATCAAAATCTTTATAGTTTCTCTTTTCTCTGCCTACAAGACTCCATGCATGTTCAGAACTTATCTCTCACTTCAAATTGTTGCCCAGATTTTACCTTCTCAATAAGTCCAACACCAACCATTTCAATTAAGTCTGCATTCCTCAGATGCTGACTTTCTAATACTCCTAATCTCCTCTCTTATTTTCACAGAATATATTTCCTTTCAATATTTGCTTGTATGTATAATTATCTCTTAATCTTATTACATCTAGAAGAGCACCTCTCTAAGAGTATCCACTCAATCCTTATTTGTTGAGTTATTTCAACAGATATGATGTGAAACTAAGTGGTCGTAGTAATGGGAATAAATATAGATGTATTTGAGGAATAAAGAAAACTTTATTTAATGTAGGAATAGTAAAATTATAAGGGAGATTTCTTAAAAACCATATTACCTTATTACTACATCCAGCAAAAATAAAATAAATCACATTGAAGATTGTTAGTGATAACCTTTCACAAAGTGTAAAATGCAATATAATTTGAGTACTTTTGTTTGAAAGATGTTATATGTTTTCTGAAAATTTACTAAGACTACTTTAGAAACCATTTTAATCAGTCACTGGCTATTACCCAGTGTTGCTTAGTATATGGGAAAAAATAATTTAGTTCAAAGGACCTGAATGTTCAGCTTTAGAGAATAATATTTATGTAGGAAATATAGGAATTTACATCATGTTAGTGTATATGTGTTTTTAGTGAGTGTGTCTGAATGTGTGTTTACATGCACATATGCATACTTGTGTGTAACTACAAAAATAAAATGTGTATATGAAGAATGGCAAATAACAGATTTGGAAAATAAAAAAATGGAAAAATTTCATGAGATGAATTTATTTAACACATCCAAGAATATGTTAGAGGTATAATTTCAACCTGATCAAAAACATGTAAAAGTGAAATTTTAACGGACAGATGCTCTTAAAATTAGCTAATGGATAGGATAACAGCACACTGTATACCTTTAATAAACATAATTCTGGAGATTTCTAGTATTTCAGACATGAAAACAGCACTTTGCGCCTGGTAACTTGTTATATGGGCAAAAGAGTATCAGTTACAAATCATTCTCATTGTAGTATTATGGATAAGACCATAATAGGAACAACTGGAACAAAGTTATAACTAGGAAATGATAATGGTGCAAAATTTTATATTTTTAAGAAATATGCTTAATAGAATGCAAAATAAAACTAAATGATGGTTTTAAAAATAAGCACACCCTTATAGAGTTGGTGTCCTGTATATTTGTCTACTATAAATAAAGGAAGGTGATACTAAATGCTTTGGTAAAAGAGGATTATGCACATAATTTGCTTAATGAATGTTGTAAGTTTAAGATAAGATGCATATCTCTGAAGTATCATGTATTTCCAAGGATTTTGCATTTAAATTTCCTTTTAAGTATCACTAGTTTTCACAAGATTCTTAGTCGTGTACTTTTGGGTAGTGAGTTCTACATGCCAGAACATGTGGCAAGAAAATTGAAAAGGTACATTCGATGCATTTTTCTTCATAAGTCCAAAGATTCATTTATTCCATCTCACTTTTTTGTTTTTTACATTTTATATGCTGGCTATCTCTAAAAATTGATCTATAATTATCTATAATTTTTCTAATTATTTGCCATCTTTCTGTACAATGGTTTATGTTAATCATATTCACTATAAAGGAATGATACTTTTAACACTAAATCATAAAAAGAAAATAAAAACTATTAGGATTTGTCTGTAAATTTTCTATTTATGCAAATTTTGGTCAGGACCAAATTATTTAAGAAATTATGTCAGAATGGAGGTAATGATAGGTTCACTTACTCAAAGATACAAAATTAAATTCTACATATGCTGTAAAAAAAAAACTGACTTGTCCATTCAGATAACTTTAAGTCAATTTTAATCCACTCAATTAAATTGTTATTTTTCTCATGTAATGTAGTCAAAGTTTTATGAAATAGTTTTGCAATATATTTTTTACATTGCAAATTGCCAATCCAATATAAAGTAGATATTTTAGAAATTAACTATATCCATTTTCAGTGTTTCAGCTTTTTCTAACTTAAGTCTTTGATAAAATCAGAGCATATAAAATAATAAGAAACACATAAGTAAATGATCAATAACCCCATTAGCTAATGCTCACACAAGAGTTCTGTCCCTATGGAACATAATATGATGAAAGCAATTAAGAATTTAATAATTTCAGCATTCAATACTTGAGCTTTACCAAAATATATCACTGTGATATTCTTGGGCTAATAAATTCTGAGAGAAATATCTAAATTATATTGTTTCCTACCAATAAAGAATATAAATGCTTACAACCATAACAATTCTTGGGGATAAAAAAAAAAAACACAGAAACAGAATCATTTTTAAAAAGAAATCACCTTAAAATACCTTTTTTCCTCCTAATCTAATAATTAACATTTAATAAATGCCATAAACATTTTAACAATGTTTTCCACTGAATGGGAAAAAAAAATTATACAAGAAAGGCTCTTTACATTGCATCACTGCATTTAACAAGTTCATGTTTAATGCCATATGCGTACCATCCTGTCCTGATGGCTCTAGAGTCATCTATGTCCAGTTTTCAAATAGAAAGTGTATGTTGTGAATTTCTGTTAGATTTAACCCCTTTTCAAGCATCTGTCAGCATTTTCTTCCTAATGACATCTTATTTCCTTTTGAAGAATCACTGCTTCATCCTAATTTTTTAATCTTGTTGGGAAAGTAAATCCCAATACCTTCAATAAGCCAAGAAAACATGTAACATGATATTTCATCCCAGATCTTTGGAAAAGTATCGTGAAATAATAATTCAAGAAGTAAAGAAACAGTTGTCTCTTTCTTATAACATACACCCAGATTGCTATTGTTATTACAGGGTTTTTAATCTTCACACTGGATCCCCTAGAATCTCCTCAAACGCATTTGCAGGTGTGTTTTCCAGCCTCCCAGCAAATCATTTAACCCCTAACATTCTTTCTATAAATTTGATTTTACTTAATTTAGCTAGCATGATTTTCTATGGATGTTTGCAAGCTGATTCAACTAACTCGAGTAGTCTAAGCTATACAATGATAAAACGTACTGTGCTGTGCTTAGACACTCAGTTGTGTTCGACTCTGGGGTCCCATGGAGTGTCCCACTAAGCTCCTCTGTCCCTGGGGATTCTCCAGGCAAGAATGCTGGAGTGGGTTGCCATGCCTTCCTTCAGGGGATGTGCCCAACCCAGGGGTCAAACCCAGGTCTCCTGCATTGCAGGTGGATTCTTTACTATCTGAGCCACCAGGGAACCCAAAATATACTAGAAAATGTAAAAAAATTGATTGCCGGCTCATATTTCATGTCCAAGTCAGTGCGAGACTTCTGCTCATGACAGAGAAACCTAATTGGAGGGATACTCTGCTTTCTTAAAAGGCCACCATTTAATATGAAGTTTCAAGGGCTGTCCCAGTAGAGCAAGAATTCTCCCATCACAAAGTGCTTCAGGAAATATGTGTCACTCAGAGCCCAAACACCAGACCTAGAATCTTCTCCCAACTCAAAGGCTTGCATATGGACTCTTAAGTACCTGAAAGAAAAGGGGAATTGGTATATTTGAGAATTAGAAATCATTAATTATCCTGTATTTTTAAACAATACTCAGTAATTTAACTGAATTAAAGAACGATCATAATAAAGAGTTGACAAACATTTGTTATCAACTATTCGCTTTCACATGTAAAAACTAGTGCTCCTAGCACTTGATATGTAGTCACAGTCAAAGCTCTGGTTTTTCCAGTGGTCATGTATGGGTGTCAGAGTTGGATCATAAAGAAGGCTGAGCAGTGAAGAATTGATGTCTTTGTATTGTGGTGCTAGAGAAGACTCTTGAGAGTCCCTTGGACTCCAAGCAAGGATATCAAACCAGTCAATCCTAAAAGAAATCCACCCTGAATATTCACGGGAAGGACTGATGTTGAGGCTGAAGCTCCAGTACTTTGGCCACCTGATGTGAAGAGCCGACTCAGTGTGAAAGACCCTGATGCTGGGAAAGACTGAAGGGAAAAGGAGAAGAGGGTGTCAGAGGAGAGATGGTTAGACAGCTTCACTGATTCAATGGACGTGAACTTGAGCAAACTTCAGGAGATAGTGAAGAACACAGGAGACTGGCAAGCTACAGTCCATGGGGTCACAAAGAGCTGGACATGATTTTAGCCACTGAACAACAGTATACCACATGATTATCTATTCACTATTTTTTTTTTTTAACTAGCAAAAGGCATATTGATGCATTCTACATGAAGGAAAATAAAAAGAAAACCTAAATTTCTTCCAGACTACCACTTCATTCCTAGTGTCCAGCCCAAGAGCAAATCTGTTTTTACTGTGGAATGAATGGGTCAAACTACTCCCCAGCAGAGGTCGTGTAGCAGTATAAATTCTAGGTGGCTCTATGGGTATGGTTTCCTCATAGGCAGTACAGCAATAGAAATATCAACTTGGTTTGAAATAAAGACTGGCTGGGGTTAGTCATGTAGACATATAGACATATAGTTGTCTATAGTCATATAGACAACTGATTAAAGCTCTACTTCTTATGTGTAATAGCATTACCAAAGCCAAAATTATGTAGATGCCAGATTGAGCTGGATAAGAGGAATCAGTAGATCTACACCTAAAACTTTAGTCAATCTATATTTGAGCACTTTGAGCACCATACTGGTGTTTAGCATGGAACTTAAATAGTAAAAAGTACCAATATCCTACGCATTGGGGGGAATTAGCATACACTGACCTTGAACTGAAGTTAATACCTGAGGGAAAGTATCACCATGGCCCTCTGGTCAGAGGAGAAACTTACAGTGTTTGAATGATCTATGTGATTATTGCTTTCAGTCTACTTAATTTAGGCCCAATATATAGTTTTAACAGATATTCAGACACACAAAAAACCTTAGCATTATATCTTCATGAAAATATTATTTTTAAATGCTATTATGGTAGGAAGGCAAGGTAAACACTCTTGATGAAATGATCTTAAAGAATTACAGCCAATCATTTCAATCTGCCACTGTATACGTGGTCCCTTTCCTCTAGCGAACAGAGATCTCCTACCCTCTTGTGTAGTCATTGATTTGCAAATATTTCTTTTCTCTGTTTCATAAAAATTGTGAACCCAAAATGCAAAGGAGTCTTGGGCAAGGCTCATTGTCCTCTCCGCTTCTATGCTACAAATCAGTCTGCAACGAGCTTGGCTCTCCTACAATCCTACAGGGCATCACACTGCTCTGGCATGTTGGTATCAATAAGCTGATGAATACTGGGGATCAGGGAGTAGCAATCAACCCACATGATTTGATGACCGATGTCTGTACCTTGGTATGAGAGAGAAAGTCTCCACAAAAACAAGCACTCTATTCCTTATGAAGTTTCTGGTGAGGCATAGGTTTTGAGATGTATCAGTATAACCTCTGAAAAATAAAGGCCATGCTGTTGTACCTGGCCATCACTCCTTGTAAGAAAAATGTGAAATGTTCCATGAGCATCATCAGATAGTTAGGAAAACATAACAGATCTGGCTGTGCTGCTCTGATCCCTTTATCAGACCTAACATTTTTAGCAGGCCTTGGAACAAAGGAATTTTTTTTTTTTCTAACTCATTCAAGCTTCAGTATGAGTAATAACTTGGTCATCATGTGTGAGAGTTTTCAATGGATGTCAAAGTGTCTGTAACAGATTGTAACATTCAGTGGATCCATAAAGCTATGAATAGAGGGTCCTGGTTATTTTTTTTTCCCCAAATAAAATCATATCTTTATGGCAATTTTGGATGGATTTCATGTACTTAGAATCAGACAGAAGCCTCATAGTGGTTTCCAGAAACCTAGAGTATGACTATTGTGATAGTGAAGACAAGTGGGAGCCCCTGAAGCTTCTCCCTCACTTCTAGTCAAGAAAGGAAATCAGAATCAGAAGCACCAGTGCATCTATGAGGAAAGCAGAGGTGAGCACCACTGTTATACATTTGAAGAACAAGGTGGGGACGGTCTTACTTCATATGCTTTCAACTCACCATGTCAGTCTTCTGCAGAAACCAGAAGGGACATGACTGAATGGAAATGAAAGTGTACCGATATATATTAAACATATCTTTGCCCCAATTTCAGCCACTGTTCTCAATAATCTTTCTAGGATTAGATTAGCCCAGTCTTTCATACTTGATACATAACCGAGGATAACACAGATACTCTCTTCTCAACCTTTATCAATAGGGAAGATCAAAAGCACATATTCTTTCTGTGAGAAAGTCAGTCATAGTTAACATATTTTTCTGTTTTGCATGATCACTTGGTAAACTTTCCTGGGCTCTGTCATGAGTTCACAGGGAGGATAGTACCTTGACACATGCGGATTAGACCTAATAATCAATCTATGGCAAGTGATCTAAATGTCTTTGTAAAGCAAATGCATACCAGAGGGTGAGAGAAAACCTCCATGAACTTTCGGGTTCTGGTATATAAGTGAAGATTGTAAAGGTCCACTGGTCTGAAGTGTTCTGAGAGCATCTCACTGTGAGGTAAAGGGCATATTTGTGCATGTCAGACTTCTTCCACTTGTAAAAAGTGTTAACATGTTCCTTTGTGCTACATGAATATTAGAAGCAGATCATAAAGCACCTAGGAAAATGATTTCACTATTAAATATCATATATCCTGATAGGCTGACAGCTCTGTATACCTCACAATGTGTGAGTGCTCTGAATCAGGGGAAGCCTGAAGTGGATACGCTCTGCCACTGGGTCATTTGACCCACTGGATAGGATGGGGTAGAGGTAACAGTGACAGATAATGATGTGTGTGGAGTCTCTAACAAGCCAGATTGGAACAAAGACCCCCTAAGGTTCTGATTCAAAACCATGACACTGGTATCAGAGAAATTTACTCTGTGTGAGGAAAGAGAAAAAAATACAGGCTTTTCATTGAGACTTGGTAAAGACAGATATTTGTGGATGCTCGTCATGTGACTATGTGACATTTGAGCTGCCTGAGTCAAATGGTGAGGCTTACGCAACACTAACCATTTTGTAATGGAAGTGTTACATTCAGGGTAGGTGTGAATAGGTCCAGAAGACATGAGAAAATTCATGAATACCTGCTCCAGGTACTTTCATATTGTTTACCTATTTTGCAAAACTCTCTCTGCCTCAATCCACATTTAGGGACTCACAGCATTTTCTAAAAGAAGTCAAAACTTGATTTATAGTAGAATCAGTATGATAGATAAAACTAGTTTAAAATAAACTGCTGCCATTTCTGGTTTCCACTTGGCATATATCAACATAGGAAAATAGCACTGCTCCCTCATCACTGGGCTAATAATCTTCAAGGTCAAGCACTAGCAAAATACTGCTGAGACAATCAGAGCAACTCTGAGAGAGGCCCTGTTAGGTTTTAGTGCAAAAAAAAAGACCCCAAACAGAAGGTGGATCAGACACTCATAAATCCCCTCTGGTAAGGAAGTCCCATCTTAAAAACAAGATTGGGAATTTGAAATCTGCAGTACACTAGGTAAGCATAGCAACAACAGACCCCAGACAAATTCAACCACTGAACACATTGACTGTGATCTCTACATTCAAAACTTAGCAAGTGGAAAGATGTGCGCAATTTCAGGTAGAGATCTACTTACCTCTTACCAATTTCAGGTAGAGATCTATCTACCATCTTTAAAAAGAAGTCAAATTGAGAGGCATATTAAAAAAAAACAGAGTAAAAGACAAATGCATTGCTAAGAGGCAAAGTAATCAACATAAATAGAATATGAAATGTTATAAAAATTGTTCTGTAAAGATAAAGAGAGGTCAGAAATGAACGCCTTTAATGGGTTAGGGGAG